>NC_081450.1:3038712-3066376 GCF_007210705.1 Tigriopus californicus | reverse complement strand
TTTTCATTGCCAAGATTTTCCTACTTTCCTCAACTTTGGAGCGATTGATAGACTTCACATCCGTAACACGCATCATGATCTTTTTCCCTCGTTTATTGGATCTGAGGCATTGGGTATTGTGTTGTTGGTTGCAGCCAAAGACACGTACTCTTCCATCATCTGGTTCACCTTTTACCGTGACTTGAGTCTCGTCACAACTTAACAATTTGTTGCGGTCGGAGTCGTATTTACTCATGCTCTCTGCATCCTTTGCTCTTTGGAAACTGTTTGTGTATGCTCACAGATTGTTATGGAAATTGCCTACTTTACCAAAAAACAGTCGGCAGGACCCTCCTCGATTCTTTCTAATGAACATCTCACGAGACAATTTGAACCTGAAATTGTTGCTAGGAGGAATGCATTGGTATGATTTTTTGCTCCCAGGAAATCGATAGGATGTCCAAGACCGAAACGAAATTCTACTCAAACCAGAGATCAGACCCATCAAAATTTCTTCGAACCCTCATTTGACCTGTTGCAGTTCAAAATTCATCCATTCATCTCCAGTTTTTTACTTCCCTTGGTGCTTTGTTTCGAAGTAAGCGAAGTAATGTTTCAAACCCTTGTACTTGTATCATGACTTCAATTGCCATAAGATTTATTTGAGTTGCATGACGCAAGGGGCTGATCCAATGACAATAAAAGTGCCTTGAGGAAAGTAATGAAAAAACAATCAACATGGTTATATGTCTAAGATTAATATTTTACCCTCGGTTACATGACGTAAAGTACATTCAAACAATGTTTCAATTTTGTTTTCAGTTAAAACCGGTTCCGTCTTTGACGTTCATGATTATGCAATCGGGAAGCAATGATAGGTCTTAATCTCACCTACTTGAACTTTTCTGATGCTGTCGATGTGTCTTGTCTAATAGCGTTAGCATGAGCATCACATAACAGAACATTACATGATCTTACGTACGTTTGAGAGAAAAAAAGGGACCTAACATGGTTCCTTGAGTAACGCCACGCCACTGATTTATACGCTCATGTTATCTAACAAAACGCTCAGTTTCCGATGCTGGCGACGTCAATGTTTGTTCAAGGTAAAAAGAAAGCCGTGGGACTGAATTTACGAAGGTACATGTTCTCCAACCCAATCAATCATTGCCCTTTTTAGTAGCCAAACCCTTCTTAGGCGGTTTTGTTTGCGAGAAACAACCCAATATCTCCGAGTTGTAGAAAACCAGCTTGAATCATTACGGGCATGTTGGCTGAAAATGGCAATCGCTGTGAGTGAAACTGGCGCGAATGGTTTGGAAAAGTCATTGAGCCATGTTTTTTCAAGTAAAGGGTAGCTTCAACCAATCTTAGACTACTTCCACCATCCATCATTGCTTAAAACAGCGGTTTCGGAACGAACAATCGCCACATACGAAACCAGAAGCCATCGAGAGCGTCTTTGGGTTCGAAATCAAGTTTGGTCAAGCTTTGTTTTGCAGAGCCAGGATTCGACTTGTTTCGACAAAGAATTCAGGTGCGAGGGATAGGTTCAGAGGAGGCAGAGGGGGGGAGGATAGAGATAGGGGAGGGAGGGATACTTCGGACGTCTTGAACGTCCTCGACCGAATTTTCAAAAAACAAAACAAAAACTTGATCTCATTGCAGATATTTGTAAGTGCATTCATGATTAACGAGTGCACGTGGTCCCAAGCACGGATCGTTTAACATCTTGCGTTTAAACTAAAACACCTAGTACATACAAGGATGTTCAAAGTAAATGCTACCTATAGTACAGCAGGGGGAGAGCGCATGGTCAACGTTACAACTAGATAGCCTTGGATTCAACTTAGTTTTTTATTGGCCTTGCCAGAGACAGCTTTTAAAAACGTACATGCTAACAATGCCAATTTCGATGTGTACAAACTTTGTAAAGAGTTCAGGCGTATTTTTAAAAACGCCTTCCAACTCGCCTGGTTAATTGATTTAGATTGTTACCACGATGCTGATGACGTCTATAGCTCGAAATGGGTCTGGGAAGTCGTTTAACGATCCCTTGATTTGAATGTTACTAAGCCACAAGATCCCATTCCAAGTTTCTCTTGCGAACAAAAAACCTTCATTCTTGGTGGAAAAGGATCGTTCTAAAAACTGTATTGTCCAATGTCTAGGTCCTGTATTAGTGCTATAAACTTTGGACCTCTTGGATTTTGTTTATACCTCTATTTAGCTGTTTCATCGAGTTACTCTCAGGTTCAGGTATTTACGAAAGCCCAGTAATTTTTCACCCCAATCGTTTGCGAATTGAATGAGAAAAATGGAAAAAACATATTGCACTCGTTCTTTAAACAATTTCCATTGATACTACTCTTCAAAGAGATGTAATTTACATTGAGCTCAAACAACAAGTATTGAAAATAGGAACAACTTTGAGGAAGTAGATTACCAGAAGCCTTATTATTGATGTTTGCTTTTTCCAAGATGAATCATCGGTACCATGAAAGGACATCGTTTTTGAAAAGCCGCTGTTTTAAATTTCACACCATGATCTTTTGATTGGACATAGTCCCAATGAACTTTTGAAAAAAAAATAACACCCAACGAGATTGTGGAACGAAAATGTTCGAATCATCCGCGAATTCGTGCTAACTTTTGAAAACTGGTTACATCTCAGATGGAACAGTTTTTTCAATTTCAATAATTTGGGCCCGTTATTGATGTCAACGGTGAAGGCCGATTGGGGGCTCGTTTGGATGGATTGTCGCGAATAAGAGGCTCGCTTCAATTTTTTCAAAGCCGAAAACACAAGTAGTAAATGGGGACATTTCGGGAACCAGTTCCTTTTTTCCAGTTCGTCTCTGATATGATATTTGCGATGACATGGAACAACACCGGGATGTTTTGAGGTCTTTGGAATGGTTCTTCAGGATTGGGTCTGTTGTTAGGCTTGGTGATTTCATTTGGATTTTTCCGAAAGCGAGGTCAAATGTAGCCCAGTGATAATAGCTTTAACCATTTGGAAGAAAATAGTACATCTGATAAAGGATTTAACTGATGCCCGTTTGGCGTTATCAAGAATCGTGGGTTTAATGTAAAACTACTCAATCCAACAGTTCAAGTTCTTAATTTCAAGAGATTCTCTACAATTGCAAGATTCCAAGAATTGATTTGTCATTCGACTTCAATTATTGTCCCATTGACCCTAAATGGTCAAAGTAATTTAAGGTAAAATACATCGGATGATGGAGTGAACTTGTACATTCACAAATAATATGGACCCTTAATTTGTGTCATTAATTCTTTCATTTTGCCATCATGCTTAATTTTTGGAGTGATAGTGATAGAGTGAGTGATGAAGAAGAAATAAGCTGTAAGAAATATGTATTGAGGCATTAAAAGGCTCCAGTCTCTAAAAAGAATTCAGCACAAGTTACTCAGGTAGTCAAAATTATGAGAGTTATTTCATTAACCATTCAAACAGGTATTTGACGTGGTCAAGGCGTAATGCTGGTGGAAAATTGATTGTGTCTTGTTGTGTCCTATTGTGTCTCTAAATACCGAATATGCAAATGATACTCTAATCCAAAAGATCTCGAACAAACCCCGATCATGACTTTGAATTGGGCATTAACGAGTTTGAATGTTCTTTGTGCATGTTTTCAAAATCTGAATTTTCTCTAATCCATACATAACCTTGCAAGAAGCAATCATTTCGAACAAATCTTCAATCAAGATCTTACGATATATTTTTTAAGCTTAACCATTTTTCAAGTTTAATTCAATCGGAGAATACAATCATTGAGCAAAAATATTCGCAAGGTCATGAAAAAAATACAGCATTTTTGACTTCGATAGCAGACCCAGCTTCATATTAGTTACACCGACGAAAACTTGCAATAAAAAACGAGGAGGACAATAACAGTCTTTAATTGGGATAAGTCAAAGAACCTAGTGATTAGGCATTTTGTTCACTCCTTTAAAATAGAGATAGCTGTCGCATGCAAATTATTTTGACTCGAGATGGTCAAGTCCACGGTCTATCGAGCCATATTCATGCAAACTAGACGTGCCAATTTCGACCGTTCAAAGTGTTTATTGTGATATAATCCATGGCCAGTCTGGTAAAAATTCACCGATAGTGGTCGGATGCTCGTTTTGGACAGTGTTAAAGAAGGAAGTAGCATGCTCTTGCCAAGCAAGGGATCTGAAGTTTCATCTCGCATTCACCAAAAAACAAACCACTTGGAGGAGAGAATGAGTAGCTCTGGATCAAAATTCTGATAATTCTCAAGTCAGAGTCAGGACTATCGATGCTCTTAGGCATAGATACGGGAGGTTGAGTATACGTCACTCAATTCGATTGATCTATTGCTGCCAATTGTCAAGGAAAATGGGCTTTGTTTGGACAACCTTCTCACCTGGGAGTCAGTCGGCTTCTTAAAAAGAGGTCCACTTTGCATCGCATAATAGGGCAAAGCTTTGAATTATTTTGACAATTTGATCCACTATGGATTTTAAACAGCTCATTCCACAGGGTTAAGAGTGTCTTTGTTCTTTACAAAGGTATTAGTGTGTAATTTCCAATAAATGTAGGTGACACACTGATCTTTCGCCATGCTGCCGTCTCGAGTGGAGTAAAGCACTTCAAAAAGAAAGTACAACCATATTCAACAAATTACATTGTAAAGTATAAAGGGACTTGTTTCTTCATAGACCAGGAAGCACACATGTGATAATGTTAATCTGAATAATCCAATGAAATATTAAAGCATCTAGTCTATGAAGAAATGGGTTCAGAAACGGCTTAGAAAGTAACAAAATAATAGTAACTATCTAAAAATGCCATATCCTTGAATCCAGCTTGTCTCAAATAATTTGGCAGTGTCCTTGAAGAAAATATTCAATGATCCTTGTCAAGATAGAACTCTTCCTTCTACAGCGGCATTAGTTCAAAATCTCTTTGGAAACTTTACTTTTTAGTTCTACTGATCTTTACATTTTTGAAGTGGAGCCACTTGTCAAACCTCGAGCGTCTCTGAATCCAGGGTCCCTAGATGAGACCAACATCGAGATCTATGGCCAAAAAGGTTTGGCGACGACGCCCGGGAAAAGCTCATTCCCCAAATATACAGTTCCTGCCCATTGTCAAATATGCATGGAGGAGATTCTATTCTTCTTTGAGGATCTTCCTATGTCAAAGGACAGGAATCCTCGTTCGGATATCAGGAATCAATGAAGAAAGACGACGAATACGTTGAGATTTTTCCAAACCCTATGACAATCACCGCGATAACTGCGATTGGGCGTCAATACATCTTCCAAAGAAATAACGATCCAAAGTATGCCAACATTTTGGCATTTCTGGCTCTGAGACAAAACGGATTGAGGTTCTGGACTGGCCTACCTCCATCTTATTGAAAACTTGTAGACGGAGCTCAAAATCCGAGTGCATTGTGATGAGCCAAGAAATTTCGGCGATGTGGAAACGATTGATGATGAGAAAATGGAATCCTATTCTTCTTGAGACTTGAAAAAAATGGGTTATAAGAAATGATCATTGAGTGCCAATATCGAAAGGTTGTTACGATAAACTATTGATTGAATGTTACAAACATTTTTGAACATTGCAGTTACAATATATGACGAGTACAGTAGTGCAGATGAAAATAACAAAGTCAATGCCAAGTTTTTGGGTTATCCATTTAAAAGAATGCAATTTCATCGTTCCTTATTTCCATTCCATCGATGTAACTGATAAAACTGATCTACTATCGAGAAAAAAATTTTCGGGTCGTTGCAAATACAAAAAATTAGCAAATTCAGTTATGGAGAAACTTTGACAATTGACGCCTGAGGCAATGGCAGAAATAGAGCGACCATATCCGGTTTTACTTTTGGCGTCCACATTAATACTTTGGACTCTACTTCTTCAGACATCAATTTTTTGATAAAGTAGCCTGGCAATTGGATCTCGGGTTAACCTGATACAAAAATACAAAAAAATCGAGAATATTTCAATAAAGTACCTCGAAAATTTTATATCCAAATGTCGAAAATTTATTTTTCCCCTAGGCTTCAAATTGAGATTGATGTTCTTGATTCATGATTCTGTGAAGGAGAATGGAGTTGTAGCCGCCATTTCTGATTATAAAACTCATGAGGAGTATAGATTACTTTCCTGAAATTATCATTTTCGCCTTTGACGATCCAATCACGTGTTATGGAGCTTCAAAGTAGCGGCAGATTCCACTCCATATCCATGTTATTGTCAGCTAACTTTAAAATGTGTTCAATGTTGAAGAAGGAGAAAAAGATAAAAAAGATAAATCATTTTTTCCAATGTTCAGCCACTACTGATTTATTTGCGAATAAATGGTCTTATCTTACTCAATTTTGAATCAACCAGCTGTTCATTTGTGATATTGGAAGTATGTATGGATTAATGTCTTCTCTTTTCTAGCACAATTTTCAAGATAGCTTAAGATGTTACAGATTATCACTTAATTACTCTTAGTTCGCGTCCCGTCTTTTGTGGAGAGTAGTTGCAACGTTTTGTTGTTCCTGATTCTTTTCAAACGACCGGTCTGAGTGTGTTGTGTTGTGTAAGTGGTCCGTTGGCTGCTTAAGGTAAGACACTTTTTGTTCTTTAGCTTTCATTTCTTCCTATCTCTTGTAGTTTAGTATTAATCTTTATTTTTATGTTCATGTCGTATTTCACTTTTTTCGTCTCGTCAATATTTTTATCCCAATTCTAGGTTATTTTCATGTATTTTTGGCTTAAGGAGTAGATCATTTTGTTCTTATTGTTTAGTCTGTTCATTTCATGTACTTGTGAATGTAGTCAATTTTCTTGTTGTTTACAATCCGTTTATTTTCCTATTTTCAATACAAAATTGGGTTCTAGAACCTTTCTTTTGTTCGATTCCATTCCATTGATGTTAGCTTGTTCCTGTATTCAAGTTGGTGTATGTTGGCTGAGGCTAGCTAGCTGGTCAGCCAAGAGTAGGTCAATCGTAGTCGACCGACTCTTATCTCTTCCTCTGTTGGTAGCCCCAACCTAGCAAAATCACCTATTCTTCTTCTTCTTGTCTGTTCCAAGGGAGAAGTTCCTCCTTGGTTTCCACCTGGCACGTGTGGTTGTTTACCTGCTCTACAGCTGGTTCTCATTCACACGCGCTGGTTTCTCTCTTTGCTCTCTTGGCTCTGTCTTCTTCTTCTTCTTCTTCTTTCTCATCTTTTTTTTCCGCTCGCTCATTTCTAACGGTTTTTCTCTTGAAACTGAAGGAAGCCTCCAGAATATTTTTCCATATTTTGTTCAGGTCTCAAGTATTTTCAATTAGCATCCCTTAAGTACCCTTGCTTTCAATAACCATGGAAGCTTTGTTGAAGGGACTTTCTGAAGGGGCTAGGAACTTGTCTGAGCTGGTTTTGGATGGAAAACTCCGTCCTCTATCAATAAGCTTTCATTATGGAAGCTTTAATAGCTTGGGTGGTTCACACCCAGCCACAACTTGACTGTGGGATGAACCAGTCAAGTGTAGGCAAAAGGGACACAGGCACTGACACTCTTGATTTGATTCAAACGCCCCTTGTAGTCAAAGAGGTCATAGAGGTCAAAGAGAGCATAGTAGAGAATGCTATCGAAATTTTGCGATGTCCATAAACGACAGAGATGCAAAAAGGCAGGCAAAGGTGTAAACTGACTCGCCCAGAATGGTGTCCCAAACTTAGAGAGTTTGGCCTTCTCAAATTCAATGAGAAGGGCTGTTCCAATGCAGGGGTGTAGCTTTTTCCACCCATTTATGTACATGAGATCTTTGAGGCACAAGGTATGCCTCGATTTCAAATGCACAAAGGCCCATCTCAGGGCACTAGGAGGAAGAGACAGGAGTTGTCTCAACCTCATTGTCAAGTCTCTCAACAGACTTACCCTACCCCTTTCCTCTCTCCTTCCCTATTCCCTCTCTTGTTCCCTCCCTCTCCTACAACTCACCTCAATTCCCTAACCTCTCTTCTGCCCAAACTTTGTAGCCCTAAGCCCCCCTCTGGTCGCCATGAGCCCCACACATTCTTTTAGATCGTATGCTCAGGTGGCGGCCAGAGTTCCTTCTCCCCTTCTCTTCCCCTTTTACCCTGTCCTCAAAGGTTCTCTTATCCTCCACCTAAGGTTAGTTTTGTCCAAAAACAGGATTTTTTAAGGTTAGAGAGCCTAGTCAAAGAATTGATAGCTCTAGTCCATCGAAGGGCTATCTGCCCATAAAAGGGCTTTATTTGAATGTGCATTGTCTTATTTCCAAAAAAGACAAAACAAAAAGATCAAGGTTCTTGAGGAACTAGCTTTAGATAGGCAGTTGTCGTTCATTTTCCATGACAGAAACCTGGCTTCAACCAGGGGTCTTAGATGAAGAGCTGGCCATGGTTGGTTTCAATTAAGTTCGATGTGATAAGAGTACGCCCTGACAATCCCTTTTTCCGCATGGGGGCGTATGTCTTATATGTTAGAAACGACCAGCACGCTAGTCTTTTAAAAAATGTCTAATGGAGAAGTAGAGGTCTTAGTTTGTCATCTTCAAGGTCTTGATCTGTCCATTGTGACAATATATAGGCCCCTCTTGTTCGGTAAGCTCGTTGTTGTCAGCTCTCAAATTCATAGGAAATGAGTTGGCCAGTCAGTTTGCTCAAAGGTTTTCTTTGTAGGGGACTTCAATTTTCCGGCTAGCGTTGTAGAGTGGGAGGCTAGTCCAGATGGGTATATTCCCATTTCGAAATCGACAATCCAGTCGTTTGAAAAGTGGAGGAATTTGCGATCTTGCGCAATCTCTCTCAGCATGTTGGTGTAGCCACCAGAGCAAATAGCGTTCTTGACTTGTTTTTTCCAATGACCCTGATCTGATCCAGTATGTCCATGTGACACCTAGTAATCTGTCAGATCATCATGTTCTCGAGATAGGGTCGACATTACTCAAAAAGCCGGCGTGCCCTAGAGCAGACCGGCCAAAAAGATCGGTCTGGCTAAGTTCAAATTCAAGATGAACATTGGCGTTGATTATAGAAAGATTAGGGGAGCTTGATCTTATTCAATGCTGAAAAAGGAATCGTCCATAGATGTAGCCTTTGTTCCGTCCACAATCAAGTACATCATCCTAATATGATATGGATAAATGATGTACAGGATGAATGATTGTTCCCGGAACGGGTTTTATCAAAATGTGAAGATAATGTATGTTATTATCTTGGGAAAATCACAAATTGTTGGATTGCCCATTGTGTAGTCCGTTTGTCAGTCAGATGTCGACCAAATGCCAGCCTAATGCTCGTAGTGACGTTGTGATCCATCATAAACAGCTTCTCCAGCCCTTGATCATAGATGTATAATGTCGCTGGAACCGGTTGTATCAAAGAGCTTTGTGATTCAGTGTGAATCAATCTCTACATCGTTCCTATCACCAAGGAAAAGCTCCAGTACCCGAGGGGCTGGTCAGCCCAGCTACAACCATGGGTGAGGAATGTTGGCTACATGTTGGAAGGGAGGAGAAACATGAAATCCTCGGTCATCAAAAACGATATTCTCGTGTATCATTTTGAGAAGGGGGAAAGACGATCTGAATAAGCAATCTCATCCTCAAGGATCGCTGTTACCAAAACGTCGGCCCCCTGACGGCTAATGACGACCCATCCTTCCTGAATGTCCCATTGATGGACGTAGTTCCGGCCCAATGTTTGTGTGCCACAGTTTTACAGAAGAAACTGCCACCGTCCACCAAGGCCCTGGAACAACCCGTTTAGCCTCCATGTGGAAGAGGCGGAAACCAACATTGCAGGGAAAGTTGAATCAACGGACAGTCACATTTTTGCGCCCGAGGAGAGCAGAGGCACATTTTGCGCCCGAGGAGAGCAGAGTCACATTTTTGCGCTCGAGGAGAGCAGAGGCACCTTTTGGATCTTGAGGAGATAAGTCACATCTTTCGTGCTCAAGCAGAACAGGGTTATGTTGGAAACCCGAAGTTGATAGTTAGGTCAGTTTTTAAGGAAGTTTGCTCCAGTTTAGCAATCTCTGAATGTGTTCCGAAAGGTGGTACACGGACAAAAATTCCAAAATATAGGAAGACTTTCTTCAAAAAGAGTTGCAAACTAGCAAAAAGGCTGAAGATCACTTCGAATCCAGTAATTGTGGCTAGTATCCAAAAATGTTGGACGTAGTTCAGGGGTAAGATTAAGGCCTCCATCGAATATGACCAGTTACAAACTGAGGGTAAGGTGGTTCAGGAGGTCAGGTCGAATCGAAGGCATTTTTCTCTTATTGCGAACTCTAAAGAGAAAACTGAAACACTCTGTTGGGCCTTTGAGGTTGATGGGGCAGCCATTAGCAATGTAGAGACTATGGCTAACATGCTTGGAGATCAGTTCTCTTGATGTGTTTTCCACCCCACTGAGTTCAGAAGCAACAGTCCATTGTTCTGAAGATGAGTCTGTTGAGATTGAACATGGTAGTCAAGCTGAGCGTTTAGATGATCTGTAGTCACAGATCAAGATGGCTTAGAGGCCATAAGGGACTTGAAGCTTTCAGCTCTCCTGGTCCTGATGGTGTGACATCTCAGTTTCTGATGAGATGCTCACTGGTTCTCGCTCCTGTTTTCTCGTACTTGATGGCGCTGCATCTTGGATCAGGGCAAGTTTCCATCTTCACTAAAGTTAGCTCATGTTGTTCCAATTTTTAAAGGGGAGATAGGTCGCTCCCAAAGTAATTACACAGGCCGATTTCTTCTCACTTCGAATATTGCGAAGGTGTTTTGAAAGATCCAAGTCCAAACTTGCCTGAAATTCTTGAAAAAAGTCCTTTCTCCTAGCCAGCAGGGTTCCGAGCACATTTTAGCACGGTTACCCAAAACTGATTGAACATATTGAGCGGGTATTGAGGACTAGAGAGTCATGAATCAGTTGATGTAGTTTATCTCGACTTTGCCAAGGCCTTGACAAGGTAGATCATGGTCTTTTAGTTAACAGGCTCCATGAGATTGGGACCCAAGCAAGGTTCTCAATGTGTTAAAAAGTTTCATTTCTGGTAGGAAAGCAATTGGTTAAGGTTAGGGATCCCTAAGTACATACATGATGTCAAGTCAGGTGTTCCCCAGGGTTCGATCTTAGGGCCCCTCTTGTTTATAAATTCGTTGCCCCGCTTCAAAAGCTTAGTATCACTGCCAGTCTCTCTTCTTATGCTGACGCATTACAATGTTAGTTTCTGGTAGGAATGGCCAAGAATCCAGTAGCCTTGCAAAGGACTTAAATCGAATCTACTCTGTGGGTAACTGAGAGTAATATGGCCCTGAACGGATGAAATGAAACGGTTGGGATTGTACCTCACGTACTCAGAGAACGTACGAAAGGTATCTGATATTGTACGTTTCAAACAATGAGCTTTGTCCCAACCCAGGGTTTAGGGTCAATTCTAGTGACCGTAGAAGCTTAATGTGCGTTTTGAGAGCACCTTCAAAGTCTTCGAGAATCCAGGCTAGTTTCGAACAATTGAACGCCACATCTCTTCTTTCTCAGGCTCCTTCATTGTTTAATTTGCTTCCCTCTAATATCCGTATAGGAATACGTAGGCCTTGTGATCCGTGGCTTAGCATCTTTCAAGTCAGACTGGACAAAATTTTAGATAGCATTTCAGATCAACCTTACATTCAAGGATTAGCTCGGTCTGCCAACTTTACAAATTCATGGTAGACCAAATATCATAATAAAAATTGAAGGTAATAATTAGAACGAATTATAATCTTCCATTTTAATAGTACTGGGATTAAATTCCTGTAGGCGTTTTAGAAAAGCCGTGAAAAACCAAAACAAAAAAAAAAAAAAAAAAAAAAAAAAAAAAAGTAAGGACCTCTCGATTCGTTAAAGCTCATAATCTCTCTCTTTTCACGCTCTGCGGTCCATCCAGGATATTTTGAAGAATCTATCCCATGAAAAAGTTAACCTTGATCAGTTGAAGATTCAAATTACCTCGTTTAGAGCCAATTGGAAATCATCTGGAATGAATTTAACACCGAAAGTGCACATCCCGTGTGTGATTCATGGTCAAGGCCATACTAGTGCTGAAAAAGAAGAAAAAAATAACCGTTCAAGTTTGTCTCAGACGCCTAGGAGTGCCCAAACAGCCCTGTGACACTATTTTATCTCCTCTCGGTGAGGAATAAGTGGACTCACCTAAAGCTTCAAGATCATTCCCGACCAAAAACTGTTTTTCCGACCTTTAGAGATCATCAACTACCTAAAGAATAGTTTAGAATCAAGAGTTGGAAATAAATCATTAGGAATCAATTGATGTGACGTGCTTCTTAATTTATCAATAAATGTTGCAACAATGCTCTCCAAAGTTTGAGTGACGTTTTCAAGTTCTATTCATCAGCCATTCCCAAGGAGGCCGCACTGAGGTAAAAATATTCGTAGCTGTTTGCATTGCATTTCAGCTGTCTCGGTTTCACTCATTAACATGCATAAAACTACTTTTTAGAAGGAAAAAGATGTTTTTTGACATACTTTTTGTATTTCTTTTTTTTTTTCTTACGTAATTTTTTTTAAGCTTTCAAAAAACTATTGTAACGAAGCCAAATGAACCTCAAATTGACGGCAGCAGCAGAGCAACATGAATAAAAATGAGGTGACAATCTAGAGACCTGAAAGCACTGATGGAATAGTAGAGATCGTCACTCACCAGGAATATCCTCGTCGAGTAACGTGATGTAATGGTTTCATCTCCCTTTGTGATGCTGTGGGCTCTAAGGCCGGCGGCCTGATGACAATCGTATAGTTCAAATAAAAATTTAACCCTACCACCTCCTGACTACTCAATCCCATCCGCTAAGTGAACCCAGCCAATGAATGACCTTGGCCAAGAACTAATTTATGCCGGCATGAGAACGAGGTCCCCTAAAGACACGACTTTTGTCCTTCTAGATCTTGATTTGTGAGGCCTTATAAAAAGAGCAAAATCTTTCCAGATAAACTGGACCAACGCCTATCAACACTAAATAAACCAGATTATATCAATATCCAATCCTTGTCGCCAGTAAAACTCCAGTTTGCACATGGACTCTTGAGAGAGGAAACGTCACGGTTTCTCGCGGTCTCCAAGTTAGGGCTTTGAACTTACCAATGTGCATAAGGTAGCCGATATCATCAGAAACAAGTTTGACTCCGTCCAATCAAAGTGTCTGGTGTGTTGTCAAATAAATAATCATTTGATGAAAAGGATTCGTGGTATATTTTAAGCTTTGGGCTCAAAATCCTCATTCAACGGTAATTGAGTGAATTACTTTAAAACCTAAGTTTATTGCTCATATATGTTTAGCTTTAGCAGTTTCTCTCCGATTTGTAAATTGTAGTATCTCTAGTGCCAAATGCTGATGTGTAGTTCTTTAGTTTGATTGTATTGGTCCTTGATAACACAAAATGAAATCAATACACTAAGGAACAATATATTCTGTGTTTTTGTGTTTTTTTCCTAGTTTACATATGTTCTTGATTCCTTGCTTTTCTTTGTCCCTTACTTCTTGATTACTATCTCCATCTTTGATTTGTATGTATTTCTTGCCTCAGGACAAGATTGCATTGCATTTCAGTTTCTCTTTTCCTTGGTCTCTTGATTTTGCTGCTCATTGATAGTTCTTCTCTTCTCATAATTGAAGCTATTTGTGGAAAAGTCAGCAAAGAGGCTAGACAATGTTTAGACTTGGTCATGGCCGGGAAGGATCCTTTCGTAGTCAATAAGCCCTTTATCGTTGAGGCTTTAGCTGTCTGGGTCAATGAAACCAGGGTGCTGCTTGAAGAACATGCTCACCTAGTAGTTAAGAAGTTGATCGATTTGACCAATGCAGAGGTTGAAGTGGTTTCTCCACTTATAGTTAAACTGGACAGACTGTTTTCTCCAAAACTATTATATCCTGCTCATCGGAAGCAGCCTTGTCCTGATGAAGGAAAAAGCTGTCAGTTTGACCACCCTAAATGGTGTCAAAAACTTCTCAAGTTCGGCCTTGAGTGTACCTCTGTTTCCTTTACTCCCTTCTACGTTGACAAAGGTACCGACAAGTTCACCTAATATTCCTTACCCACCTCTATTCCCAAAATACATTCCTATTTAACTATAGGCCGATTTCTCTCGTTTCAAATATTGCGAAGGTGTTTGAGAAGATCCAAGTCCAAACTTGCTGAAATTCTTGAAGTCAATGAAGTCCTTCCTCCTAGCCAACACGGTTTCCGAGCACATTTTAGCACGGTTACCCAACCGAACGAATTATTGTAATTTCGTTACTACTCTCCTGATGACAACATATAATTCCAGAAGAATGAATTCTGTTGGATACAGTTTAATGCAATTAAAACAGTTGCAAACTTGAGGTGAACTATTCCTTTTCAAGCACCCTACCGGATATTTCATAAGTCCCCTGACAAATTTCACTAACAATTTCATCAAGGGGTCGAGGATTAAATTGGTAACAAAATAAAATGACGAGTAGACAATTTAGAGCAATTTATTTTTCTAACAGAGATGTTCGTGTGGCTGCTTAAGGTCAGACGCTTTTCTTCTAGACCACAATTTTGTACAAAGTTACAAGAAGAGTCTGTCACTAAGATTTTGGAGGCCTGCTTTGGTCTCTTTGTATCTAGATTCCGTATATTCCCATTCAGCTATTCCTCGGGTCTCCGAAGATTCGACTTTTTCACATCCCGAGTTTCAAACTGTCTGGGTAATATGGGATGTTCCAAAAGAAAACATTTTTTTTACATTTTTGCACACTTCAAACAAATTAAGACATATGTGTGATACGGTCAAAATTAAGTTCTAGAACATTCTTTCGTTCCATTCCATTGTTATTTGTTTATTCTTGTACGTGGAAGAGTTGGTGTATACTAGCTGGATTGGTCAGCCAAGAGACAATGCAGTCGACCAAAACAAGATCCATACCCGAAGGCCCAAAATATCTAAATGTTCTGTTGTAAGTATAATTTTAGTAATAAAAACGATGACTGGTGCAGGTCGACATGTTAGTCTGCTACTGTTTATTAGTGTGTGAAAGGCTATTAAATAGAATCCTTTGCAAAAGCGCTGCTGTTGAAGACGTGTAAATTCAAATAAGGAAGTCAATTCTGGACACACGGTACAGATGGTTGCCTTGAGATAAGCTCAGTAACATACGACAGAAGTGAGCACGTTCGTGCTCTTGGGGGAGCAGGGATTCGTCAATTTGCCTCTACTGTTAATCTCGTAATTGATTGCATAAATCGAGCAATAACCGGAAATGATTATATGGGTCTAAGAAATTGGACCCATTTACTCGTTACTCTCTTCAAACCCTGAGGGCCATTAAAATTTCACACCTAGTATTTGGGATTAAGATATATGTGCTATTTCCGTTCAGTGTGGAATTTAATGTCTGGACGGATCACAGACCTGCAAAAAAACCCAGCGATCTAATTGGTACCAGGTTGGGCGTTTGAAAAAGACGCTAAAATGTCTCTCTTTTGGTCATAATTGGACAAGCTGTCGGCGGCATTGGTGCCACAAATGCGAGGAACTACTCGGTGCTCATCTCATTGGTCAACTGATTGGTGGCGAGTGAAACAGAGCTCTATAAATAGCAGAAATATCTGCTCACTTCACATTCGCTCTTGTGTTCCAAAGAGAACAGCTTAGTTTGTTCGATCTCGAGCTCTCTTATAATCATTACCATTCAACTCTCAACAAAAAAAGTTTGCTTCCAAACCCGCACTTTTCAATCCAAATCCGCTCTTCAAAAACCAACCACTCCAAAGCCATAACCATGCAATTGATTAACCAAGTTCTTCAATTGGAGAACAACAACTCTTGGCAATCGATAGATCCAACCTTGGTCCAAATTCTGCTGAGGCATGTGGATATTGGAGCTCTTGGCGTGGATTTGAACGAGCCTCTGGACGACATTGACCATGCCCTTTTTGTCATCCGATTGTGGGATGATGTTCATCGAGTGGCCAGTATATGGAATCCCAATTTCGAGAGATTTTGCTTGCCGGAATTTCGATTCGTCTATTCACTTCTTCGCCCTGGCCACACCCTCGACATTTGATTGGATTATGTGTTGAGTTTATTGATGAAATGATCTTGATTCCATGTCGCATGCAATTTACGGATAAAATAACTTGAATGGATTAAATCTTGCTGGTTTTTCTTATTAGTTTGAAATTTCAGAATTATTGGAAGATTTTAGAGAGTGTTAGCTGGCTAGTTATGGTCTCCAAACATGGTGTTTTTAAATAAGGCCCTAGTTTATGATTATCAATGAAAACTATAAGGTGCAAGGGGCCAAGAATACCGGCTTGAGGTACACCATGAATACAAACGTGTAAATACGTCCTTTCTGTTGACTAAAATCCCAATTTTTGGACTCTAGTGGAAGAGGAGTCTTCTTATTATAGAAACTGATTGTGAGTGCGAGTTTTGTATGGAAACATGGCGTCTTTGAATTTTGTTGTTGGTTTTTATCAAGAAAGACTGGAAGAAGCACCGGGCTGAGAATACCGCCCTGAGGTACACCTTAAATGTAAATACGTACACATAGATACTTTCTTAGGATTGTATCAAATCCAAGTGTCAAGGCGCTTATATGGGGCTCTTTTTTTACAAAAACTGACCTTGCATTGCACTCGAAACCCTTGATTAAGATGTACGACTCTTGGCAGTGACGAGAGACAACCCAATTTTTTATGAGTAGTTTGGATCTTTCAAGACCACTAATTACAAACCGGCTGGAAACCCATGCTATTTACTTTTAACTCATCATTTTCGTTTTCTCTTCACTTCGAATTGTATAAAATGAACTCAACCATGAAAAGGGCCCACGAGGAAAAAGATGCAGTGGGCAATCATTTGGTGGTCTGATCAACATACTTATACACATCTGATATACTGCCTAAATTGCCGGACAAAACCATCTGATAGTGGCATGGATTGTGTTCCAGACCATCCTCAAACACCATAATCGGCACTGTTGTCATATCACGAATTGGATCAGGCTGAGGGCCAGGCTGAGTCCCGGGGACTAATCCTGAGCATCAAGAATTAGAGTTGTCATGGATGTGGCGGGTTATTTTCCTTACTTGCTGCCAAACCATAACGTTTATGTTGACCTTTTGAATTTGATCCATTGACTGAATGCCGAAGACGCTATTACTGTTCACTCAAGCTACCTTTGAGTCAACCGCCGCGGAGCTCCAGTGTGGCGATAAAGGGGCACGCTCAGTGAGCACCCCTATTTCGAAGGAGCCCTTGGTATTGTTCTAAAAGTACCTTATATTTTGAGTGTTTAGAGCCGAGGCTTGCAACAATCCATACTCATTTCTGGTAGCAAGAATTCCTTCAAATGCTTCGTCAGATTGACCTAATGTTTCAGCCATGGAAATCCGTACTGTGACTTTTTTTTAATTTCTCGTATTACTTTTCAATATGCGCATTTGCGATAAAAAATGTGCAAAATGGTACTTTTATGTTGTGATCATGTTCCCCACTTGAGTTCACATCAATTAGTAGGTTTTCCTTTCGCGGGAGTTGGACCAAATTGGGCGTGTGAAGAAACATGATTTTATAGATTTTCAATACTAGCGCTGCTCATCTAAACAGAATTAAGAAATATATTTTTGGTATGCAATCAAGGAATTGTATTCTTCAATTTGCAGTTAAATCTTAATGAGGAAAAGAACCAGACGTGTTTGAGCTTAAACGTTCCTCCAGTATGTGTTCAAGAAAAGACCCTTTGCAAATCAACAACATAGGCTACTTTGGGAGGTGCCCGCCCTTCAGGGCAGCAAAATTTTATAATTAGTGTCAAATAAAGACCAAGAATAAAGTACGTAGATTTCAACATTTCAGAAGCACTCGTTTATTATCTCTTTGAAAAATTATGAGATTGATAAATTGTGCGGTCACAAATACATGTGATGAAATGTTCAAGAATGGCAAGGAAGAGAATCAAACAAGGAACGTGGCTCTACAAGGGACCAGTCTTATAACCTCAAGACAAGACTTCACGTCCTCACCGAGCTCTTACTTTACATGCGAAGTTTTCCCAACTCCAAGTGAAAGTGGAATCACAAAGCATCCATCCATCCATCACTAGGTCCTTTTCAGAACCACTAACCGTTTTGAAAGAGATTTGCCATTAGTGAATTGATGTAAGGGAATCGAAACTGCAAATCAAGGTTCATCTTGCCGGGTAAAGAGCAACAAATTTATAAACATTCATATTTATTCAATGAAAATCTTCCGGTAGGCTCTACATAATAATGAAGTTTTTCAGTTGCATCAGAACCAAAATTGCCATGGCGATATTAAGAGTAAAACTGGGTGATAGTTATGGGATTTCCGGAGGAAATGCGCCATGATAAGTAATATTTTGCAGGAAATCAGGTAAATGAATTCAATTTGCTGCAATAGGGGAGTTGCCAAAGAAACGATTTTGAAAACTTCTGCTCGACATTTATGTAGAACCAGGTAATTTCTTGTATTAGAAGAGTACGACAGTGAGCGAAGAGCGGTCCACGGATCCACGGTCCGCACGGAGAAGGAATTCGACCAGGAAGACGATTTTGCGAAAGGTTTACGAATCTCTCGCTCCACAACGCACCTGGTGATACTTTCAAACACGTCACTGGCCCTCCGTATCACATCCTCAATCGAATACACATACTTGATAGCGAAGCTACCATGAAAAAGTTGACTATGTCGCTGTCAATTCTCCTCTGCTCCAGTGAAGGCAAACCCCTCAATCTCAACCGTTCCGGATATTCCAGACCAATGAATAAAATCTTTTTTTTGGACAAAATCTAGAACATCGCAAGAATATAATAGGGCCAGAGACCAAGCAGAGGCTGCATATTCAAGAAATTGGTCGAATGTTGATGGTGTACACAGAGTTTTTGAACAAAGTCTTCCTATATTTTGGAAGTTTTGTCCCTGTCCCACCTTTCGGAAATATTCAGAGATTGCTAGACTGGAGCAAACTTCCTCAAAAACTGAAACTAATTTATCAATGGCTGCGTCTATGGACGGTTCCTGTTTTAGAATTGAAATCAGGTCAAGATCTTCACATCTTTCTATAATCAACGGCCAATGTTCGTCTTTGAACCTGAACTTAGCCAGACCGACCTTTTTGACCGACTTTCCCCTAGAGAACACCAGCTGTTGAGTAATGTTCGACCCTATCTCAAGAACATGATGATCTGACAGATTACAAGGTGACACATGAACATACTGGATCAGATCAGGGTCATTGGAAAAGTTCAAGTCCAGATTATTTGTTCTGGTATCTACACCTACATGTTGTGAATAATTGCACAATATCACAAGCTCCTCCGACATCTCAGTCATTCGAAAAGCTGATTTCGAAATGGGAATATATCCATCGGGACTAGCCTCCCACTCTACAACTCTAGGGGGCCTATACATTATCGTATCCAAGGGCTTGATCTGTCTATTGTAACAAACTAAGACCTCTACTTCTCCATTCGACATTTGTACATGACTAATGTGCAAATCATTCCAAACATGGAGGCAGACAACCCCTTGTGGAAATATGAGATTATCAGGACGTATCCTATCACAACGAACTAAGTTGAAACCAACTATGGTTAGTTCTTCATCTAAGACCCCTGGCCGAAGCCAGGTTTCTGTTATAGAGATGAATGAAATCTCTCTCTCAACGACTAGTTCTTCTAAGATCTTAACTTTTGTGTTGTCTTTTTTCGAAATCAGACAATACTCGTTCAAATATAGCCCCTTTATGGGCCTCTCTTTTGACGGACCAGGTTCACAATATCTTGGACCATCATCTCCAACCGTAAAAAATCCCTCTTATCAACAAAGCAATGTTCTGCTTGAGGCAAAGCATGAGCTAATGGGGATGGTTGAGTTTGGGAAATGGATTGGGCAGCTATATTTGAATAGGAACGTGTTTTGGGAATTGATGTGGGACAAGGAATATCAGGAAGGAGGGTTTTTATAGGAATGGGTGTAAATTAGGTATTTAAGGGAGGAGGAGAGAATTGGGAGAGAGAATGGGAGGCGCGAGGAGAGGGAGGGAGAAAGCTAAATGGGTTAAGGAAGGGGGATGGGGTGGGATTAGGTTTAGAAATCAGGTCAGCTCTAAAACACCTCTTCAACCTCTACATTGGTCAATTTAGTCGACTTCTCAACTACTGGGTGAGCCAAAATAACCCTGGTTTCATTGACCCAAGCAACTAAAGCCTCTATGATAAAGGGCTCATTGACTACGGAAGGATCCTTCCCTGCTAAGACCAAGTCCAAACATTGTCTAGCCTCTTTGCTGACTTTTCCTCAAATAGTTTCCATCATGTATGCAGAGGAACTATCAATGAGTAGCAAAATCAAGAAACCAAGAAAAAGAGGAAAACTAAAAGGCTTGTCCTGAGATACAGGACAACGAAGCAAAATCGGAATGAACTACTTCAAATCAAACTAAACCAACAAATCAAAGATAAAGATAGTAAACAAGAAGTAAAGGACAAAGAAAAGCAAGGAATGAAGAACATATGTAAGCTAGGAAAACAACACAAGAACACAGAAATAAACTCAACAAAACGATTACTGCCGCCGAATGGGTCAATTCAATGAAGACTTCATCAAGATAATGATCAATAGAGGTGAGGGATATGCAAGATTTTCCCCCAAAGCATGCACTTAAAGTATGGATTTGCACTGAAATGGCAAATATATGTATTTCATTTTGCAGATTTTTTCAGTTTTAACTCTTATCAGTTGTTGTCAAACATAACAGCTACTCTGCAAAAAGAAAGCCCAAAAAGAAATTAGGAATGGTTTTGAGGGATTTCAGTTTTTCCATTACTTTCCTACCACCAGCGGTAAAAAACGATTATATTGGCCAGTTGAAGTAATTTCAGACAACTGGGACTAGTTACTTTTTGTGTAGCACTACAATGGTCTTAATTATGAATTTCATTGTTTTTGAATCAAGACAGATTGCATTTCGTTTAAAAAGATATCATTTGCCGGGCCAGAAGCCTGCATTTCAAGTTTTAGCTACCAATTCAACTGAACTTTTATCCAGTGAGTCCACCAGGACTGCAGGAGAAAGCTTTTTGAAACCTAGCTAGAAGGCATTGGAGTGTTGCGTTCCCTCCGGATAGGATACTTGATTGGGAAGAGAGAGATGACTAAGTACCCCTCAGAGTTAGTGCCCTGCTTGAACGTCTTCTATCAAGGTTTAGGAGAGGTTTCTGCTCCGGGCCTTGTGACCTCTATGTCGTAAATAAAGCAGTAGAACTCAGTACGGTAATCAGTTCCGTCAATTTAACGGATTAGAAATACTTGAAGCACAATTTTTACGCCAAGTTAAAAACAATAACGGTAACGAAATGTCATTCATTCGTTCCTTTTTCGAAAAAGGAATAGTAATCCAAATAGATTTTAAAATGCTGTAATCGTAATGACCCAAAAACACAAAAATTACTCGTGTCTCGTTCCGGTTTTCACGCTCCATAGTGGCATTCAATTTTTCATTTCTTTCTTGGCAACTGAGGAAATTTGAAAATGTTGGAAAAAATGAAAAATTCTATCAAGCTTGCCGAAAAGCTTCATCTTGCCTAACGAAGGAAGCTCAAAGTTGAAAATTGTGCGTGCTTTGAAGAACAATGGATGTTTTTGTGGTTTCAAATTTTTGCATTGCTTTATTGTTTGCACATTCTTATTCACATTCTGCTGGACTAAATTGCAGGGCACCTGGACGTGACTCAGAGCGACTTCTTCTCTTTGCTTGAGAAAACCTTTAGTATTCCAGATCAACACTACATTCAAGGACTAGCTCGGTCTGTCAACTCATATTCGTTGGTGTACCAAGTATCATATAAAGATTGAATGGTAAGAAATAGACGAATTATAACCTTTCATTTCAATACCACTGGGGATTGCATTCCTTGTAGCGGTTAGAAAAGCCCGTAAAAAACAAGCAAAACAAATAACAACGAGAGAAAATGAAACCTAAGTCAACAAACCATTATTCTAATGTTTCATTTCCTCATAAAAGCAAAATTGAACTTGCAATGTAACCTAACTTATGATACCATAACTTTGTTCGGGTTAAAAATCCCCACCTTGAATATATCTATTTGACTTTTTAACAATGGCCAAATTTCCAATTAAAAAAAAGCATGATGTACGTTTTCCTCATACGATTGGAACTGTTGAAGTGGTTTAAATTTGGTAAAGAAATCATTTTCCTATTACAATCAAAATTGGATACAAGAGCACCTTTGGGGCATTGAATTTCTGCTCTTATATCCGATGTGCTCTTAGATCCGATGCTCCAGTTCAGCGGCTCCAGAGGCAAAACTGATGACAGAAAACACATTTTTTAGCTATAATTTGATGTAATTTCACGGTGCAAACTAAATGCAACCATAAAAATCGAGAAAAATGAAACAAAATGCAAGGAGGGCAGTGTTTTGGCTGTATGTTTACACACCAAATACGTAGTTAATTTGTCACAGAATTACATACTGACTATGAAGTTTGAAAAAAAATCCCAAGAGTTTTCCAAAGGAAGCACTTTTGATTCCTAACTTTGTGGCAGCTTCGGTCAGGCTTATAAGCCTGCTTATCTTGGACAGCTTGTCAAAATCGGCAAGGAGCCTTTGCCACTCCTTGATGTAAAAAGTGGTTCACTTGGCAGACTCCATTATGTTTGACTGTGTATGACTGAGAAAGCGGTTGCAAACTTACTTTTATAAAATGGCTTAACCAGTTTCCATCGAACCCTTCATTGTGGAGCGCGGGAAAAAAAGAAATATTTAGCCACCTTCAATTCTGCTCTTACATCCGATGCTATTCTACTACACTTTACAACATGATTTGATTCGGGGATTCACAATCTTGCTCTTAAATCCGATGCTCTTTTATACTGTATGCATTTCCTCTAGCTTAGCCAAACGAGCAAAGTATGGGAGTAATGCAATGTTAACTTACTAGTACATATAGACAGCAAATTGATTAATTTTACTTTTCAATATTGGAGTCAAAAATGGCAAACCTGTTAGCAAGAAGGTTGGATTTAAGCTGGATTCAAGACTCTCTTGGTCAGAAGTAGTATATGAATAGGGGTTCTGGCACCATGAACCTTTTTAATAGATGGGGGCTTGGGTAAAAACCATCAAATTTTCATTTTCATCAAAATTTCAATCAATTATACTTCATCTTAATCTAATGAATAATTAATTGATCAAATCCAATTTTTTTCCTTAGAATGTTACGTTTTGCGTAAATACGCATCTTCAGCGAAGTAAAAAATCGATCCATCGAATAAAGCCGGGAATTTACAAGTGTGTAGGAGTGACAGTGGTCGAGGTATTATCTAATGCATAATGTATTTAAAATGTGGTGGGGGGCTTTGGGAGCAATTCAACCTTTTTAATGGATGGGGACCTGGTGAAAATGCTCACTTCACTCGCAAAGGTCACCGTCTCTTTCCTAAGAATCTCAAACACGACGATAGGTATAATTACTCACATAACATTAATTATTTCAACACACTCATGGCATGTTTATGGAGTATATTTCAGTTTGTCACCTTGTCTAATGACGATTCGTTTACGGGGTCGTCTGCTCACAACTAAAATATTGATAAAGTTAAAAAAAGCTTGCAGCTGAACATTATTCACATCATGCTGCAATCCTGCATGATGTGTACCATGTATTAAGTTACGCAGGGCAACCACGTCTAAACTAACGCTACTCAATGGTAGTGATTCAGAGCTGAAGCCTCGCAATTTTTCCAGATAGGCCGCACGAACCTCACGGATCTCTGGTGGGCTTGACGGAGGGTTTCCTTATCCCGTTTTGCCTCCTCATGCACATGCTCGAGGTCTCGACGGAGATAATCTCGCTCTCGAATAGCTTCTTGGAGTAAAATGTCCTATTGATCTTCGGCTTCCCGAATTCTTTGTTGCAGGATTGTCTCCCATTCACGGACAGTCTTCTTACTCGGTGCTTTGGGATTTCCAGTGCCTTTACCCTTTTCGAAGGACCGGCGTTTACGGGGAAGGATGTGCCAGGCACATTATGACTATCGACAAACTCGTGCGTCGCTCTAGTCGCCGGGGGGTGAGGAGGCAGCTGTCTGGCTGTCGCTGCCCTCGCCCTTCAAAGTAAGTAAAAGAAAGTAATATGTCATCAATTTGGATATATGGCATCAATTTGGTTGTATGGTGTCAATTTGGTTTTAGGATTGAATAATCCTAAGGCAATAATTTGTTAATATAATATGACAAGGTAACTTCAAAACAGAACTACTAGCAATATAATGAAAAAATACTAAATGCCCATGAAAGAATTTGGTATAAATAACTATATAATAACATAACACAAGAATCTTGGGCTGAATAATAACAAAGTAACAATAATTAGGTAACAAAACAAGAGCAGGTAAATATTTGGTAAAATGATGGCTTAGGGAGTGGGTTACCACAATCCTATGTGTGTTAGAAGCATCCTGGCACCTGTAGTTGGGTCCACAAAATTCTTGCTATGGTTCACAGTAAGATGTTAAGGCAGAAAGTAAAAATGTTTAGATTTCTTTGCATGAAGAACCAAAATTTCCTTAGCCCTTACCTGGTATGGGGGTTGAACCAAAATGTTCTCAATTCGATTATCCGCAGGCTACTTCTCACTGAATAATTGAACCAGGAGAAATATTGGCCTCAATGATGGGCAGCAATAAGGCAGCATTTCGGTTTGGAACAGTCGCCAAAAATCCTTCCTTTGTTGTGGGACAATAACCCCCAAATATCCATCGGTCTGGAACCATGCGCCCTTGATGGTATTACCTTTTGGCAATTACAGACTCATCAATCTTTGTAAGTTGTGATAACAATCATTATAATTTATTCAAGATATGGATTTTCCAGAACTCCTGGGCCCCCAATGAGGTTGTAGTTTTGGACAAGTCAATTGGAACAAACATCCCGGAAATAGCTTTCCCATTGTATGGCAGTTCGTGATGACACTTGTAAGGAGTCAGTCATGGTTGCAATAGGAAGTTTATTGGCCCACATCCACGCCAAAGTCACTAATGCACTCAATGTCAACTTGGATTTTGCCCAGAAGGATTCAAACCTTGGCCTCATGGAGACACTTTGATGAGTTGAACATCGCCATGTACGTCATAATGTGGTAATTAAGGGTGACCCATGCCATTTCTCGGTTGCAAATGCGACATGCTGGAGTCTTGTGTCGAATTGCACGATGACTGGAGGAACTCCAATGCAAACATTTCCGAAGAACCAAAAATGATGTCTTGATGTCTTGGAAACTCATTTTCAATTCAGCACAATTTGAGTGTCCAGTTAATGGTAGCCTCATTTACTGAGCCCAAAAGTGTGAGCAAATTGCATTACATACCCCCCTCCCCCATCCACATGGAACGCAAATTCATTCATTGCAAATAGCAGCTCATTACACACCCATACATTGAACGCAAATTCATTCATAGCAAATAGCAGTTTCTTTGATAATGTAAATAGTTTGAGGGTCCTATAACATTACAATCCTCCTTCCTCGTCTACTGGTCACTCGTTTCATAATTTGTTGAGCTTCTGGTCACCTTTTGGGTAGATTGTTGTCGATTTTGCTGGTCACTATACAGCTGTTGCGTCCAAATTCTTCCTTTGACAGTCAAAGTCATGAGTACCAAAACACCTTTTATGGCCGTTGTTGGAACATTTTACTTTTTACTAACAAAAATCGGTGATCGATGATGTTTTTAGCTCCCACGAATTTTGAAAGACGCGTTTTCTGCTTTCTTCTGTTATTAATGAATAATTAGTGAAGAGATAGAAATCAGCTGACGACCACAAAGACCAGCGACGTGCAGCGTTGCCAGATGCCTCATGATCAAAAGTGCCATACCTGAATCCAAAATTAGCCAAAGGAAAGCAAATAGTGCCAGAAAATAGGTCGTAATAGGGCTACTAAAACTAAAGGCTAAAAAAACGAGAGTTACCGCATAGGCGTCTTAGTCAAAAAAGGACACATTATTAAATAAGTCTCTTTAAAAATGGACTGCGATGAACGTAAAGAGTCATCTGGTAGCACTAAAAACAGCTTGCGTGTTGTCAAGATGTATGGATTCAAGTCCTGGAATATATTCCATTACCATCTATTAACTACTAACTACTACGTATCCAGCTTTTTTTTGTTGTGCCAACATGCTGGTTCGGAAAAGTAAAAAAACTCACTTAAAATAAGAATTTACAGTACTTACATATTTAAACATTTGTATATTGTACAAAAGTATATTTATTTGGATAAATACTCATGTTTTTTCGCGATGTAAACTGACATGATTACTTTTCAGTAAACTCAATCTATCCCTGAAATTTGTAGTTGCTGCATGGAAAGAGCGGCAAATTCAAACTCATCGCTTCTTCCTCTCGCTTTGAACAGCATCAATTAACTCAATAAGTTGCTTTGTTACTTTTTCAATCTTTTGATTTTGATGCAGCGCGAGCGCAGTGAGAGAATGATTTTGATAGTTCACAAACCATAACAATGCTATAATTATTTTTATGACTAAAAGTCCAATATATTCCATTTTGTAATAATAGTTTCTGTAAAATGCCATCCCACTTTTCAAACCCTCATTTTTTCCACCAACTTTCCTTGCTTCAAAATGTTTTTGTTTACTCAGTGAAAAAATTTCTAGATTTTCTGACGAAATATTTTTATTCTTGATAAAATCTTTTAGTTTATTCTCTAATCCGTCAGATATAATCCGATATTTTACCACTTCTTGAGTTTTATCCAACATTTCTTGGTAAACAATGTCAGCAAATTGAATTGATTTATTTTGTGTCTTTTGTTTCATTTTTCCTATTTTTTAACATAAGAATAATCTTTTTAGCATCTTTTTCATTATCTTTGTTAGTTAGTTCTAATTATATTTCTTTGTACTGTTACCATTTACCATGAAAACAAAGATTTAATTTCTTTGCAACTTCAAACACTTTGACACCATTATTGATTTCATTTATGATGAAGTCTTGCCTTTTTTGAATTCACGATTTCGGGCTAACATTTTTATTCAATTGAGAAAAATTGTTATAACATGTAAAACAATGTAAATAACTTGTATCTAATTGACTATATTCGAATATTTTTTTAATAATTAAATATGAATGTGTTTACAAATTGCTCATATTTGTACGTAAGTTGTTGTTGATTGTATTTAATTGTTTGAGTATATGAGCAGAACAAGGATATTTTTGCTAAAAATTAGTTAAACATAATGATTACAAACATAAAATGGCACTTAAAAAAGAAGAGGCCCTTAGGGGCAGCGCAAGCAGTCATGTGTTAGAGGCAACAGCTCCAATATACCCACTATTAGAAAATGCTGAGCGAGCACAGCGAGCCGCGAACACAAAAGCTGATTTAATGAATCGTCTAAATCGAACAAGTGACCTTCTACATTGTTATGTTATGGACGCGTGGAGAACAGACAGACGATGTACTCTGGTTGAAGCTCTATTGCAAACTGTTTATTGAACGGTAGTTGGGGCATGGATACAAGAGATCGTATATACACAGAGAGCATATATGAAGAACGAGAGAGCATGATGCATAAGC
>NC_081450.1:3037198-3038662 GCF_007210705.1 Tigriopus californicus | reverse complement strand
GTAAGTGTGGCAAGTGGTTGTATTGACATATTCATGGGTATTTTTGATCAAAAAGCTCTAAAAAAGATGAAGAAGCATGCAAAGCTGGCCCAGTTAGCAACAACAATAAATAATGATATCATGCAGAAATAGCTTAATAACCAACAGATAACAAAGGAGGAATTTAGTGAAGTTTTGAAGATACTTGAAAAATATTATACTTTAGAAGTAGAACTTCGTTCAAAATCACAATTTGTAGAAAATTTGGAAACTCTAAAAGCTGAATACATTGAACAAGGAAAAACTAGCATATCTTGAGTCTTTGCAGCAAAATAAGTCCTAAAACTGAAAGTGTTGCCTGTCTATGTCAGGCGAGCGCAGCGAGCCATGCAAGCCAGCTTGCCCCTGCTCAAATATTATTTAAAGTACACTTTACATTTGTGAGTATTATTTTTGTAGTGCTATTTTCCGGCATCAGCTACACAAGTGGCTCTGTGCTTGTTGAACAATGTGACAATGGAGGTTTTTTGATTGAAAATAGTGATGGTATTCAAAATTGTGTTTGCCATGGAACTGGATTCTATGGAACTCAGTGCAGTATTCCCTGTCCTTCATCTGATCCTGTTGAATGCATTCAAGTTTAGCACCGCTCAGCAAGCTGCGCAATCCCGGCTATGCTGAAATCTATTACACAATTGCAATAAATTTAACAGTTTAAAATTTCATTTACTTCTTTTGTCTAACCCCTAAACCAAGTTTTCTTTTTGCAAGCATGACACCACCCACCAATCCTGCTTCAGCTCGATCTTTCAAAGCATTAGTTGAGTTTTTCACAATATTAAATGCTTCATCTTGAAGTTTTTTATCAAAAACATGACGATCTTTGGTATCTTTGAAAATTGAATAACTCATATCATGGAATTGAGCTGCTTTATCTAATTCATTTATTGTAACCTGGTGTATGTAATTCTGGTAAAAATTTCGAGTTTAATAAATCAATTACTACCCCTTGACCTATCTTTTTACTGGTCTGTACTGTACTTCATGAAACAATTTGTGATTGTTTGCTCTTGTATATTGTGCACATTCCTTTTCCTTCATCTCCTTTCGGACGATTTTGCTCATGTAGTTGGACATTTGTAGATGAAGTTTTCTTTCTACACCTTAGGCAGTATATAGATCTATTTGGAAGGATGGAAATATTTTTTAAACAACAGCTTAGTATTTAAGTTATTGTTTTTCTGTGTTTCCAAAAGTTTCTTAAGACATATATCATACGGGGTAATGTCTTGATTCCTACATTGAATGTAAAAGCAAGCATACAATCCACAAAGGCTACTTTTTACATTTTGATGTTGTCTTACATTATACCAATCTACTCGTTTTTCCAAACATTTAGGAGGTGGTAATCCAAAATAGTCATAGTATTCATTGTTATAAACAGCTACCCAATGTGTTCCAGGATCAGTGAACTCATCTAGGTTT
>NC_081450.1:3029187-3037162 GCF_007210705.1 Tigriopus californicus | reverse complement strand
CATTTATTGTAACCTGGTGTATGTAATTCTGGTAAAAATTTCGAGTTTAATAAATCAATCACTACCCCTTGACCTATCTTTTTACTGGTCTGCACTGTACTTCCTGAAACAATTTGTGATTGTTTGCTCTTGTATATTGTGCACATTCCTTTTAAAATGCATTGTTTTCCTTCATCTCCTTTTGGACGATTTTGCTCATGTAGTTGGACATTTGTAGATAAAGTTTTCTTTCTACACCTTAGGCAGTATATAGATCTATTTGGAAGGATGGAAATATTTCTTAAACAACAGCTTAGTATTTAAGTTTTTCCAAAAGTTTCTTAAGACATATATCATACGGGGTAATGTCTTGATTCCTACATTGAATGTAAAAATCTACTCGTTTTTCCAAACATTTAGGAGGTGGTAATCCAAAAGAGTCATAGTATTCATTGTTATAAACAACTACTCAATGTGTTCCAGGATCAGTGAACTCATCTAGGTAAAAGATAAAGCAACCTTATTTTGGTAGCTTTTCATCACACATAAAACAACCATCAAATTTTTTTTCATTTTGTAACATGTCATGATTAGATAAACCATGCTTCAATTTCTCCTGGGTAAAAAACACCTTTAGCAGACTTTTTAGGTAAATAAACGCCCTTTCTTGTGCTTGCTTGAAGTAAATTTTCTACTTCTTATTATGTCGTTTGGCTTCAGATTCCATTTTATTATGTTTTTTTATCATTCACAGCTTTTGCAATTCCTCCACCTTCACCAACCATACTTGCTGCAGCGCCAATGCCTGCCAATAAAGTAGGTATTGTAATGATGAATCCTCCATTTTTCTCTAGTTGTGTTTTTGATATCTTTACATCTTTTGATGTTCCAGCAGACTTTGTATTGTTTAATTGGTTTACTTGCGTTTGTGTTAAGAGTAAATGATGATTGACTTTCTTTGAAGGATCAATTCTTACTATACATGGTTCATTAAGTTTAAATTTTCTTAGTTGTGACTCTGTAAGATGGATAGGTGAATTGATGTAGGTTGTTTAGCGTGTGGTCATAATTTTGTATTTGTTTTTACACATGTTTATCTTAAATTGATTTTAATCTTATTACTCTCATCTTTTTAGTTTCTAGATTTATGTGGCTTCTCTGTGATTGTATATCAAAACCCAAACTGGATAGTCATGTGCAGGAATTCTCTAAATCTTAGGTTAATTACAATATTGGGAAATTGGGTATTTTCATACAACTCTGGTTTATGGTGTCAAACATCAATATGAAATATTGGAAATGAAGTTCTAAAAGTCTCAAAATCTATTTTAGTCATGTATCCACTGCACTGTAAAAATCTGTCATGAATCTCAGTAATTTCTTGTAAAATTATTCTTTATTTCTATATCTGGAAACTGAATACTATTTATTTCGACATTCACACTTTCTACATTCATAGTATCAAATATCATTGATGAGTGATTTTGAGATGTATTTCTATTAAGGTTTTGCAAAGCAACAAAGACTCTATCTGGCTTATGAATAGTGCTTGATAGTGACAATCGAACCTCTATATTTTTTGAAGGTTGATTTCTATGTACATTGAGTGCTGACCATGAAAGATCATGTGATGAATCTTTAGCTAACTGAATCTCTAGTTTGGCCATAATACTCAAAGATTGTTCAGCATAAGGCATCATCCAAACACATTTTGTTATGGCAACTTGGCCATTTGCCACTGCATTAGCCTTTCGAACTAACCTTTCTTGTTTGTTTATAGTAAATGTGATTATATGTTTAACTCCTATGAAAATGTGATCTACTTGATCACAAAAAGGAAGAATACGATTCAGGGGTAACAACAAATTTAAAGTACCTGAGCAATTTCGCACAAAAGTTTTTCTATCATTATCCTTGTTGAAAAACCAGAGTTGAGTCTGTTTCACAGCATTTAGTTTTTCTTCACTTTTGTATTTTAGAATGTTAATGACTGAAGTAGCAATTCGCGATGATCTATTCTTTCTATTTCTTTATCATCAATGTAATATCGAGCTTCTTCAAATGTGTTAAAACCATTATCAGATAAGGATACATCTTCAGCTACTGCAGCAGGATTTTGACTTACAGCAGCTCTGTCTTGCCAAACATATTGATTCCATCCTCGTTTCTCAGTCTGAAAGTTAAACTTAAATAAGACTCACTTGGCAATAACCACAAGTCTTCCTTATTAGTTGTAAAAGAATAGTGGTCTGAATTTTCTAGCGTCCCAGCCAAGCCAGGCAACTAAAAGGGAAAAATGGTCCGTGACGCGAGAGGGCGTTGGCATCTAGCTTGGTGGCAAGAGACCCAAGTGTTAGGGCTAGCACAATTTATTTTTTTATTTCAGCAATTAACTCTTTGATCAAATCATCCCAAACTACTGTTGATCCTTGAATTAATTGACACTGATTGGGAGGATAAGAAAACAAATAATGAAACTTGATGAGAAATTGAGCAAAAGTATCAGAGTGCTTCACGCAACAAAAAGGAAAACTGTCACCATCAACCTCAAGTTAATTAATGTCTTTGCTCCTTCTCAGGAATGAATCTGACTGGATTCAAAGATGAGACAAGGATAAACAATTGTCCTGCAAAAAGATATTCTTGTCAATGCAAATAGGAAAAGAGGCTTCATTTCAAAGATTCATATCTGTTTTCGAGTTAATACATGTTTGACCGTTAACCATTCTGAAAAATTCGCATTCTGTGAATATAATTTCCAATGTTTTTAGGATTCATTGAATCTTTCAAAAGCTTTGCCGTTCTTAAAAAGATGTATTTCCTGGAAACCAAATGGATGAGGGAAATGTAGTGATTTTCTGTTCCATCCGCAGTCTCAAATTGGTGACCCTGGGATAAGTCGCTGAAGATCGTCTCTTGCTGGATTGACGATAAAATCTTAATCAAAAGCACTTGCTCGAAGTTCTTGGATGCCATTGTGTTCAAATTTTGACGGAATATAAAGCAGCCGACACAATGACCCGCTTGGATATTTCAAGCCCATTCCAGAGTGCTTTTTGGGACATAGTTCTTGAATTGAATCAGCGAAAAGTTTTCACATGGGTCCTCTGTCGAATTCATTAAGGATGATCGGCAAACATTGCACTTTATCTGCTTTATTCATGTGAATACACGTAATATCCCGCAATATAGGTAATGGCAGCGGTACAGACTCTGCAACTTTGAATTGAGCACCCTTTTTTCATGAATGGGTTGATTCTGTATCTCGCTTACACTTTCGTTGATAGATAAGAAAGTTTGCTCAGATTGATGCAAATCAATTGATCTGGTCGAGATTGAAAGAAGAACCGTTTCATCTTGTGGGAGACAATTTCCAGTGCTTCCCGATAAGATTGGCTTTCCGGCATGAATTAAGAGCTTTCGAAAGGCATAGCGAAATTGCTTGGGAGTAGGATTTAAACTCCAACCATTCCTCATCCTAACAGCGCCAAAAAATTGCTCTAAATGATCTTGTCGCAACTTGTAGGTGCAAAGATAGTCAAGCTTGAGTGTTCCACAAGTGATATCCGCCATTAGCCGTTTGATTGAATTAATACAGGTCAGAAATCCAAGTGGACCCGTGTTCCTCCGAGAATGAATAATCTTTTGTCCGGAAGTCGTTTCAAGGGCTTCGTACATAGCAGTAAATGAACAGAAGTGTTCGCTGACTTTCTCGTAATTCAACAGGGATAGAGCAGCCTTGAATTCCCTTCCGAATTTTGATTGACTGTTGAGTATGTCGAAAATACGATCATGAAACTTTAGGAATTTCGCTGTCACTAATACGTCCTCGTCGCACAGTTCAGGTATTTGATTTGCGTAAGCCCATTCCAGACTTTTAGCAACAGAGTTCGAGGCGATTGCTTGCAGTGCTAACTTGACTTTCATCTTGTTCTTCTGAAAATCAATGCGTCTCCCACTTAACTTATTTCCCAAGCGTAGTCCATGTTCTTCTTGAATTTGATACAAAGTGTGAAGGTGTTTCCACTTGACGGACCCTATTCCCGGCCAAACAAGCTCTTTATATTCAAAAAGCAAGTTTCTTACGTTTTTTGCCATGTGGCCAGGGTCACAAATAGCATACACATCATATCCAGCATCCGGATGGGGATGTTTGAAGTGGGTTTTGAGCATATCAATATCTTGTGGATGCAAATTGCCTCCAAGAACGTTAAAAGCGGATATGTTGTGAATGGTTCCATCAATTACACCAATAAGAATAGAGACACCTACTTTGTAGCATTGGAACAAAGCTTCGAGTAATACTCCAGCCAACACGCCAGATTGAATTCCTTTGATCATAAAGTAGGCAATCGGGATTTTCCAAAATTTTCGAAGCCCTGTGACCATTACTACGAGAGCTTCATTAGCAGCAACTTCAGCCTCCCCAACATCTGAAGCCCCACCAAGGTCCACGTAACCAAAGTACCGTCCCAGTTTCTTGTCAAATTCGATCATTTGTTTCATAGACATGCCGTCAATTGACAGAGCCCCATCACTGTAATCAACCTCACCTCGATGCCTCTCGAGTTCTATAATGCTGGAATTTGGAATCCGGGATAGCATTCAATTGATCCAATGTTCTCACGAATGGTGCTTGGAGCAGGAAGGGAGAAAAATGAAGAAACGAACTTGTAAGCCTTTGGGCTGAAATAATGAAGGTCAATCGCGTAATTCTTCGTTTCCTCCGAGTATCTTCGTCGTCCGTCTTTTGATTGGATTAAATCCGTGACAACCTTAAGTTCAGCATCAGAAAATCGCTCTAGCAGAAAGTTAGTACTGTTTTCTGAGATGATTTTTTTGGCGCGTCTGATTGAGGTAGTCGGCCAATTTTACGATTTTCATTTTTGATGCTTTGCATGCCTTCCTTAAGTTGTTCTCTTTCTTTGTTTTGAGTTCGACTGGTTGCTTCGTTTTTTCGACTTTTCCCTTAAGTACGTCCACGTCGTTTGAGCAACAGTAATTGTGGTCCAGAAGCACAATAGATTTATCAAGATTTCAAGATTATCAAGATTTATCAAATCCCAAGGGATTGCCGAATATTCGATTCAGTTTGAGGCTGAACAATAGAACGTTGAGGATCGGAATGATGATCGTGACTAAAGTCTATTGACGCAGATTCATGATTTAGTTGGCTTGGTTGGGAGGAGCTTTCATTATGTTGCATCCTTTTCAACATTTGTCGAGATTTCTTAGGCAAGTGAAATCCCAGCTCGGAAATCCCTCAAAAATTGACGGTACAGAGTTAGGGTATAGATAGTGCCGCTTTCCACCAACCTTGTAATCTCTCTCTCTGTAAAATCCGAATTTGTGCAACAATTATAAATAGAACAGTTCAGCATTGTGAACTTGATAACTATGTTCATTAGAGATTTGATGTTCTAATCGTACCTGAAATGATCGCTGCAAACGAAGGCCCAGTTGCTTGGCCTATAATTCTTCCGCTTAAGAGCTACTATCCATTTTTTCTCTTGTGCTGGATCCGAAGGAAACTTGTGAAACGATTTTTGTGACTGGAGATTGCACCGATTAGAGCACCCAAAAGCAAAACAGCTTTTTGTCATCTTGTCTCGATCCGTGAGTGAGCACCAATCAGATATCAAATAACTTAGCTTAAACAGCCCTGCACTTCGAAGATCAATCGTCTAAGGACAAAAACAACCATAAATGACTGAGTCAATCTCGGTAGTCCATAGACACCACGCGAGACAAATCGTTGTTGTGCCACCAAGCTGGCTTTTGCATCAGCTGAACCGATGCGACGAGAGCGCCAAAATTACTCCTTACTGCCAGCTAATGCCAAGTCAGCCCAACGGTATCTACCTGCAGTCTATACATATATATATAGTCTTAGGTCCCAGCTTCATGACTATCCTCATACACTTTGGTATAATCATATTTAACAATTGAGGTTTCTTTAGCAGCTATTAAAGGAAATTCCCAAATTGGAGATTTAGTTTCTCGTAAGAAAGTGTATTATAGTGAGGAAGTCCTCGGTTCTTTTGAGGTTGCGGCCACCACTTCCGGGCTCTCTCTGGACGTTTCCTTTTTGTCATAGCAGGCCAGGGTGTTGTACACTGTCTTCAAAGTGGAGCCGCCGATGTCTACAATGTCCTTTTTCGCCACACCGGCGTGGCCCAAATCCACAATCCTTTGCCTTTTTGCCTCCATTGTTTTGAATATTGTATTTTTCATAAAAAAACATTTTTACGAAGTCGGAAAGATTACTTTGAGTCACCAAACCTATTTAGCCATGTAGCCACGAAAATCGCTCCTAAGCCCGGTAGCCGTTCACAAAGTCAATTGTAAATTTTGCTTACGCACACTGTAAGTCTTTGAAATTTTTGTACATATAAATTCCTTTACCAGGTTTTTCTTCTTCAAGAGACAAATTTTGCATTTCTTTAGCAGCTTCAAAAACATCATCTTCACTTTCTCCAGAGTCCTGAGTGATAGAACGGTAACTTTGTGATCTTGGTTGTAGACTTGCCTTTATGTATACTTGATATTTCTTACTATAAACAGATGAAAAATCAGTTCTACTCATAATATCTACATATTGAGACATATCTTGATCCTTGGGAGTGATTTTTGAACGTTTTAAATCATCAAATGGCAATAAGAACAAAGCTACTAATCCAACAGAAAGCTTGCTTTCATATATATCTGCTTTTCTGGGATCCTGATGTGCAAAATGTTTTCATTAAACAAAAGAGCAACATCTGCTTGTCCATAGAGTCTTAAAACTCCCTTTACAGCTATTTCAAATTGAGTAGTCTTGCATTTGGTAGAATTACGATATTTTCTGTTATTAGGATATTAAGTGCAGAGCCGTATGATTCATGTAAGAGATTTAATTAGACTGTGGTCGGAGAGACTGAACAACGTGGAAGAAGGAACCGGTTGTGCCGGAAAATGGTAAGAAAGGAATAGGATAGATGGCAGGGCATGGCATAGGTTAAAACACAAGATCCATCATCTGTATAGTTTCTTAATCCAAGGTTTTTCAGCGCCTGATGTACTGTGTTTAGCTGCACCATCATGACTTAAACTGTGAACGCTAGCGCGTGCCGCCTGCAGCGGTATAAGTTGTTGTGTATGGCTCATTTGAACAGTTGGTATCATGGCTTGTGTTGCAGCAAGTGCAGCCTCAGCTGCACCCTGGCTGGCTTTAATTGCCAGCACAACTGGTTTAGACTTTCTTTCTAAATTATCATAATAATTTTCTCTGTCAAGTTTTCCATTCTCAATATTACTATTTTGAATAGCCCCTGCCTCTAAAATTTTTCTACCTTTTTCATTTAATGCTGGTAGAGTATTTTGTGTTTGTTTCATATATGTGTGTTTTATTTACAACATTAATATACTAAAAGTAATTTATTACAGAACTGCATATTTAAAACTAAATGATGCGCTTGGGCGGCCGCCTGCGGGCGGTGGTATTCAAGTATATATCGACTTGATTTATATGGGAAACTTGTGCTTGCGCGCGGCGTGCAAAGCTCGCTAAAGGGGGATTGGCACCCGCATGACTGAGCGAAGCGAGGCCGCGTTCAGCTTGTTGCATCCCAATATCAGACAATTGTTTCTCCAATTTATTCAGCATAGAGACCATTATTAGTGTTTCTACTTGGAGTAAAATAAAGTTTCATATTGGGTTTCATGTCTTTGTTAACTTCAGAGGTCTTTCGTAAAGGTCCCCAACATGTAATTAGGATTCTTGATTCTAAATGTATTATTGTAAACTTTAGAGGTTGTGATGAAACAAAGTTACTTGAAGAATATATTTCCAACTTTGTCAGCTTATATTCTAAAGGAAATTGATAGAAAATTTCATTATGCATTGAAATTATTTTTCTAAGATTAGTGTTTTTTGACCAAATTTGTAAAATTACAAGTTTATCTAAATGTCTTTCAGCATATAATTCCCCTTGTCGTCTCACTAGATTTTGGTGTT
>NC_081450.1:3022149-3029151 GCF_007210705.1 Tigriopus californicus | reverse complement strand
AGATTCTTCATAATATTTTCATGCGATTGAGCCGCACTTGTCCGCTCTGCAGTCCCAATGTTTTCAATGCTAGAGGATATTTCAACCAAGTTTTGTTGAAAGACTTCAAAACTGTTCAAATGACCATTTAATTTTGTTTCCATTTGCTGTGTTGGTTGCAAATTGGTTGTAATTGTATTGCTGTGAGCAACGAGTGCATCAACAGCTTCATCTTTATTATTTACCTCAATGATTGCTTCTTGTGCTTGTAGAGCGCTTGCACGGGCTCCAAGGGCTTCTTCTTGGACCTTTTTCAGAATTAATTCTAGAGATGCAATGTCCTAATTGTTGGTTTTATTTTGGAGCTTTAGAGTTAATTCTTGGATATTTGTCTTTGATTGATTGAACTTTTTTATTAGTTCTGTATTAACAACTTTACTTTGTTGTGTGTCATGCATTTGCGAGCTCAGGAGTTGCGATCATATCCCCATAAACGAAGGTTATTCATTGTTTTATTTCATGGCTTACACAGCATAACACAAATATCTTTGCGAGCGAAGCAAGCGCGCAAGCGCATACTCAGGATATACAAATATTTAGAGGCTCCTTTAGGTTTTTCCTTATTCTGAATACTGGATTTCTATCAATTGTATCTAGAAAAAGAAAAGCATGTGGTTCCCTAGTGGCTTCTTCAAACACTCCAGTGAAATCTTTTTTACTCAATCCAAAAGGATGATTCTGATAAATATCTGCTAGTTCACGATGGTCATTCAATTTCCAGAAACACATGTAATTACATTGTAGGCGAATTATTTTTGGAGTGTCAAAATAACTTTGAGTTAGAAATATTAATGTTGCATTCTTCTTTCTTAACCGAGTAAAAAGCTCTGATACATCACCAAAGCTGGATTTATCACAAATAAAGTCATCAAAAATTATTAGATTGTGTTCATCTGGGTTGAGTTCATCAACTTTGAATTCATTTTTGATACAAGCAATGTAGTTAAAGTCTTTGTCTTTCAATTTTGCTTGTTCACATGCTGATTTTAGTTCCACATATTTCTCTCCTTCAAGATATTTTGCATATACATGTGATTTACTCCAGGGTAAAAGAAAATATATCAAGTTCAACAAAAGGTTTGTCTCTCCACAACCTGATGGACCACACACTAATATTCTACTTGGAGTGGTAGGAGCTAGAGGGTCTCGAACAGGATTGCATGGGGTCCATGACCATCCAATTTTCTTACATTTCCTCCTGTATTGGGTTTGTTTTTGAAATATTTGTTTCTGATCATAATGTTTTTTACTTATAAGTAAGATACATTTAAAACAAAATGGACATTACTGCTTCGCAGGCGCGCAGCACAAAGGACGAAGAAGCACAATTGGCAAATGAATTACATAAACTAGTCAGAAAGAATTATCCTCGAAGACAAACAGTTACTTTTGGAATTGATGACCTTTGGCAAGTAGATCTGGTTGAAATGTGTGAATTGGCAAGTAAAAATAAGAAATACAATTACATTCTTATTGTAATTGATACATTTTCAAAACAGACTTTTGCTATTTCAATTAAGAATAAAACAGGACAAGCTGTGACTGAGGCATTTGAAGGAATCATGAAACACAGAAAACCAAATAACCTACAGACAGATCAGGGAAAGGAATTTTTAAACAAAACTTTCCAAGATTTGATGAAACAAAACAAAATTAATCACTATCATGCATTTTTACATAAAAAAACCGCCATAGTTAAAAGACTTAACAGAACATTGAAAGGGCGCATGTGGAAGAAATTTACTGAGTTAAATTCCCACAATTGTCATGATATATTAGATGATTTGATTGAAGAATGTAATGTTGGCTATCATAGAACAATTAAACGAGCGCCAATTGAAGTAAACAAGTCCAATGAGGATGAAATTAGAGAATTTTTACAACAAAGTAAGAAAATGGGAAATGAGCGCAGCGAGCGCCAAAGGCGCTTAAGCCCCTCCGGGGCTGCAACCAAAAGCAACAAAATTTAAAAAGGGTGATTGTTTAAAATTACAAAAGTTCTTGAAACAACACCCACTACATATCACATTGAAGATGGGTCTGGGGAAGCAGTTGAAGGTTGTTTCTACAATGAAGAGCTCCTCAAAACAAAAGTACCTAATTATGCTAGAATAGAAATAGTTTTGAGGAAGAAAATTGTTGATGGCAAGGTATATTTAAGAGTTAAATGGAAAGATTATGATAAGGAATTTAATAGTTGGATTTTGCAAGATGATAGTGTGAAAATTTGAATTCTCGACCTAAAGAAATTTTTTCCTGGTGAAATAATTGATTACAGAATAGAAAATATTACAAAAAGTAATATATCAAGAACTAAATGCCTGCTATACTTAAAATAACTGAACCAAATGATGATTGGTATGGAGTCATACTTGTAGCAATGCTACATATCATTCTCCTTTATTTGACAATCATCCAGACAATTGTCCAACATGTGAGAAAATCTTGAATAGATATTATGTTTAGTATTAAGAAAGTCTTCTTAAGGAAAAATATCCTAACCATGAAAAGTATGTCAGTTTACTGTTGGTCCTGAAAATTCAGATTCCTTTGATGGTTGGGTTGTTTTCTTCTTTAAAAGTGATTTAATTGAGGGAAGTACACCAGCAATTGATTGGAGTGTTTGTACAGCTAGCCCTAGTAAACCACCAAAAATATTAAGAGAAAAATCATCTAAGCAAATTATATGCTATTGCTGTGAAGAAGGAAAAGGTTAATGTTGATTGAAACGCTAGGGTTACAGAGTGACACCAAACATGCTCAATGTTGTACAAAACTAATTGTGTTTGAAGTTGAAAAAGATTTAGGGAAATATAATTTATGTTTAAAATACACTCCAGAATGTCATTTCTAACACAATTATACAACTCAGTTAAAGCTGGATTATCTTGTAGTTAGCATTTTATAACTGATAACATTTCTCAAGGATACAATTATATAAGAAATTCCTTGAATACTTTTCTTTATCAAAAACAATTACAATATGAGCAAAACACAAATATTGATAAGATTAATTCATATATAAGTGAGGTAACAGAAAGAAGATATATGGAAACTAGCATTAATTATAGATTTATTATTTCAAAGTTTACAGAATCATGCATTGAAGACTTTAAGGGAATATTTCTTCAAGAAAAAGTAGTGAAACAAAAACTAAATGAATACTATTAACATAGCGGATCTTTTATATTATATACTGATTTAATGGTGAGATTTGCAAAAGAAACAGAAAATGAACCTTTATATATTGATCACATATGATATATTGATATATTGTTCAGCCAAAACACCCTCCATTCGCAGATGTTTCAATGATAAATGACTATCTGAAAGAGGTAAGTACAGACTTTGCAAATAGAATTGGAAAACATGAAGGTAGAGGATCTGGCTTACAAAATCAGGCTTGTCTCCAAATGACTATGAAATTAAGACGTTATGATCCCTCAACAAGTTTTAAGAACAAAAAAGGATCCTCTTATATTAAATTTCCCAAACAACTTAGTGACAAAAAAGCATATGTTAATGTCATAAATGCTGACAATCAATGTTTTAAATATGCAATAATATCTGCTCTATATCCTGCCAAGCATAATCCTGACAGAATATCATATTATAAGGCTTACTGAAATAAAATAAACTGGTCACTTTTCCAGTAAGGTTCAAAAAGAAAGATTTCGAAAAATTTGAGCAAGTTAGTTCATCTTTACCTCCACTAAATGCTCATGTATTAGAGAAAGATACACATACATTACCAAGACCATTTTATTGCTCAGTCAAAGATGCTAATGCAGAAAATGCCATTAACATAATGTACTTTCAGAAAAATGAAAATACCATGAGAGGCATAGAGGATAATGGACATAATGTTTGGATTAAAAATTTGTCAAGAGCATCGTCTCCCTTAACGCTTCACAAAAGTAAAAAGTATGTATGTGCAAGATGCCACACATCTTACACTTCAAGAGAGCGATTAAATATTCATGATGATGAATGTTCCAAGGATGGTAAAGCACAAATTAAAGAAATGCCACATTGTAGAAAAACATACTTCTAATATGAAAACATGTATAGATTGTATAGAAGCTAGAACCTGTAAATTTAAAGATTTTCATAGCAAGCAGAAGCTCCCTGTAGCGACTTATTTTGATTGTGAAGGATTAAATAGAAAGGTGAATGTCCGCGAAGCGGTGGGTAAAACTAAAGTAATAGCAGATCAAGACATAATGTCTATTGGGATGTATTTTAGTGTTGCTGACTACTACAAACCATATTTTCTTAAATATGTTGATAAGTACAAATAATTTATAGGAGAGACAGCAGTTATTGATTTCTTCAAAGCATTAAAAAAGGATATATAAAATATTAATCAAATTATACAAAGTTATTATAAACCAGTTGAAAATTTTATAATCAATTCAAAATAGACTAGATATTGTCATATATGTGAGCTAGATATATTACCATGGACAAAAACTGTTAGAGATCATTGTCATTTCACTTGAAAATTCCGGGGATATGCTCATAACAAATGTAATATTAACTATACTTTGACAAATATACCAATTAATGTTGTGTCACACAAATTCAGAGGATTTGATAAGTCCATTCTGTTAGCAATGAAATATTTTCCAGAAATGGCACATGCAACTGGTGTTCCAAAAACCATCTGTGCTGATGACAAACCGAGGTCCTCTTTGGGAGCAGTCCGTATGCCGAGGAGGACCCAAGGCAAAAGGTCCGCCCACATTGCTCCAGATAAGTTCAAAACTGCCTTTATACTCGACTTCAGATGTCTATGAAAGCGTTCAATAAGTCCGTTGGCGCAAGGATGGTATGCAGTTGTTCTATGAAGCGACGTACCATAGAGTTGACCTAGATTGCCCCACAGTCGACATGTAAAATGCCTCTATCAGAAGTGAGATGCGTTGGGACTCCAAATCGAGCGATCCAGTTGTTGACCAAGGCTCTGGCAACGGAGATTGCGTCTGTTGAGGCAAGAGGAATGGCCTCAGGCCAGCGAGTATAGCGGTCAACAATGGTGAGGAGGTGAGTAAAGCCTTGGCTACAAGGTAAAGGGCCAACAAGGTCAATGTGAATTTGGGCAAAACGGTCATTAGGAACGGGAAAGTATCCAGGCAAAGATTTAATGTGGCGCTGAATTTTTGGTGGTTGACAATCCAAACACTCTCTTGCCCACTTTCTGCATAGATTTTTCATACCATGCCAAACAAAGCGAGCCGAAATCATTTTGACCGTGGTACGTATGGCAGACCGTGTGTTGCATCAAAAACCCTTCTTCGGAGAGTTTCTGGTACCCATGGTCTGGGGCGCAGAGTTCATACATCACATAACACTGAACTATTTGGACTAAAATTGATGGTTTGCCAGACAAGTCCAGTTTTTTTCGTTTGTACTATGAGGAAATATGGGTCAAAAGCTTGAGCTACAGAGAGATCATCGTAATCGAACGAATCTCTAAAATTTGAAACAAACGTCGTTGAGTCATAGTAGGGGCTCGGGATAACACATCGGCCACGAAATTAGACTTCCCGGCCACGTGCCTTATTGACATAGAGTAGGTACTCAGTTCGGCTATGGTCCGTTGTTGTCGGGCTGTCCAAGGCTGCGATTTCTTCAAGAGCACAAAAGTTAAAGGCATGTGGTCTGTAAAAACGGTGAACTTTCTTGCTTCCAGTTGCCATCAAAAATGCCTTAAGGCGAACTTGATGGCTAACATCTCACGATCGTAAGTACTAAATTGCAGTTCTGGATCTCGTAGCTTTTTGCTGAAAAACGTCAACGGCTGCCACATTGATCCCGGAGCTTTGGAGCGTTGTTCCAAAACGGCACCCACTGCTGCATTGGAAGCATCTGTTATGAGGGCAAGTTCAGCCGTTGGGTCTTGGTGAACTAGGAGTGTCGCATCAGATAAGGCAATCTTGACGTTCTTGAAGGCAGTAATAGCTCCAGAATTCCAAGGTGTTCCGTCCACCAGCCAGGGGTGAAAGGTCCTGACTTATTGAATTCCCGTGGTGAACGGAAACATGGAACTCCTGACCCAAGCACTAGGTAAAAATACCTTGATAGCTCTCAAAGATGAAGAGCACCTAGTACAAGGGCTTGAATTTCTTAGACCTATCTTAAGGCCTCCGGTTATAACCCTAATCAGGGCATACGAGCAATAGTTCGAGCTTCCTTTATCAGGGCCTCAAACAATCATCCAATGACTAAGGATACAAATCGCTAGCTACCTCTACTCCCCATTGGTCTCAGATCAATCTCGATCGTCTGGCATACCTGGGCCAATCTTCAAGGCTAACTATCCTGCAAAATGTGGTCACTATCATAATCAAAATGCGTCTATCAAAGTCGACCTCTACTCTAGAGTCTAACTTCTGATTTCTGCTACAAGAGTGATGAACTTTAGATACAGTTGCATACAAATCACTTGCTACCTCTACTTCCTACGATGCCAGCACGATCTCGGTCGTCTGGGAAATCTAGGCTACTCTTCAAGGCAAACTGTACTGTTCAATCTACTTTATTCATCACAAACATGAAAATGACACTCTACCAATCAGCTGTCTTGCTCAGGTAATGAAAGAGGGGGTAATTGCTTGGCCATGGAAGAGTAAAAACATACATCGACAGAAAATGGTTTGATCCTACTTTTGATGAGGGTGATTCTTGCGTCCAACGGAGATCTACGGCGATGACGTCAGTTCAATGGGATTGAAGGTCCAGAATCGAATTGACGGAGTATAACTCAGAAGTTGCACCTGTACTCAGCTCCAGAGACTTTTCAACACGTCTATGCTGGCTCACTGATGTATTCAATGCACTTCCCCAGGTCCTCTTGACTTTGCACGGCTTCCTGGGTCCCGACTCCAAACGTTGACTCTCACTACTCTGATTTCAAAATAGGTTGACTTGACTTCCGGCACTTCTAACAATATTGTCCTT
>NC_081450.1:3006265-3020644 GCF_007210705.1 Tigriopus californicus | reverse complement strand
CAATCCCCTCCACGGGGAGAGCAACACACCTTGCTCAATCCCCTCCACGGGGAGAGCCACACACCTTGCTCAATCCCCTCCACGGGGAGAGCCACACACCTTGCTCAATCCCCTCCTCGGGGAGAGCCACACATCACGCTCCTATCCCCTCCATGGGGAGAGCCACACAGGACTGCGCCATGCTGTGTACGCTTCGTGACTGACATGTATTTCTGACTAGACTGGTTTATATACAATTGACTAGAATACATTAACATTGGAAGAGCATGAGCAACATGCTCATCACCGGGATATCAAATCTCCCTCACACAGGGGTCACGAGGCCGTCCCAACACAGGGATCACGAGGCCGTACCAACACAGGGATCACGAGGCCGTACCAACACATGGATCACGAGGCCGTCCCAACACAGGGACACGGGGCCGTCCCAACACGGGGCCGTCCCAACACGGGGCCGTCCCAACACAAGGACACTGGGCCGTCCAGGAACACGGGTCATCCAGGAACACGGGCCGTCCAGGCGAATCACGGTGCCAACCAGGCGGGTCTCGGTGCCAACCGGGCAGATCACGCTGCCAACCGGGCGGATCACGGTGCCGACCGGGCCACGAGGCGTCTGGGTAAAGGTCTTTGGCCGTTGCCTCCACGCTCCAATCCCCTCCACGGGGAGAGCAACACACCTTGCTCAATCCCCTCCACGGGGAGAGCAACACACCTTGCTCAATCCCCTCCACGGGGAGAGCCACACACCTTGCTCAATCCCCTCCACGGGGAGAGCCACACACCTTGCTCAATCCCCTCCACGGGGAGAGCCACACACCTTGCTCAATCCCCTCCTCGGGGAGAGCCACACATCACGCTCCTATCCCCTCCATGGGGAGAGCCACACAGGACTGCGCCATGCTGTGTACGCTTCGTGACTGACATGTATTTCTGACTAGACTGGTTTATATACAATTGACTAGAATACATTAACATTGGAAGAGCATGAGCAACATGCTCATCACCGGGATATCACAAAAGGTAGGGCGGCTTTGCTGAACTTACAATTGGCCCTCCCTGTCGCTTTCAGAATTTGGTAAAGGGGAAGTAGTGTCTCGGCGATTCTGGGTACGAAACGTCGATAAAAATTGATCAGCCCGAGAAATTCTTGTAGTCCTTGGACAGTGTTCGGAAGGGCGTCAACTTGTTCACGGAGTGGTGAGGCGCCATTAGGTTCAACCCAATGACCAAGGAAAGAAAGTCCATCCTTAGCAAATACACACTTTTCGGGGCTGATTACAAGGCCGTGGGTACAGAGTCTTGAGAACACTTCCCTTAAATGGGCTGTGTTCAATTGAGGTTGTGCTCGCAATAAGAAGGTCACCAAAGATTGCATCCATCATGCGCTGGAAGGTGTTTCCAGCGTTTCGCAATCCAAACGGCATCCTTGGGTACTCAAAAAGTCCTATGGGAGTCGTCACAGCGGTTTTGTACACATGGGATGGTTCAATAGGTATTTGATTATATCCTTTCACCAGATCTATTTTGCTGAGTACACGGGTACCATGCAAACTTGCCGCAAAATCCAAGAGGTGGGGTAAGGGATATTTGTCAGGTCTTGTAGCAGCATTTAAGGCAGTGTAGTCTCCGCAAATTCTGCAACCACCATTTGGTTTCGGATCCATGACAATCGGACTCGCAAGATGATTTTGACCGTCTAGAGATGCCCAATTTAACATTTTCTTCCATTGCTACTTTGGCAGCAGCGAGCCTTTTGGGATCTAACCGCCTTGGTTTTGCATGAGGTAACCGACCTGTAGTTTCGATAAAGTGAGTAACGCCATGGCTGACGGAGGTTGTGTTGAAGGTGGGAGTCGTAATTGCGGGAAATTCGCCCAATAAATGGAGGAAATCACTGCGTTCGAGAGCGAAGCACTCCAGACCAGACACTAAACCTAAACATGAGCCAGCGGAGGAAAATCTAATGGAAGAATTCGGACAATCCGGGTCTAATAGTGGGGCTCGTCTCACATCCAAAAGGTAACCGGAGGCACGCAAGAAGTCATTACCCAGAATCGGATTCTCGACGTCAGCACAGATGAATCTCCAGTTAATGACTTTTGGTCCCAGTTGAAGAGATATGTTGCGATAGCCCCAAGTTTTAATCTTCGTTTTATTAGCAGCAGTTAAGGAACGTGTGGAAGGCTGTTGACGCTCAGTGGGTGAGACAGGAACTACAGATACCTCTGATCCAGAATCTGTCAGGTACTTATGACGGGATCTTACATCCTGAACGAAAAAGAGGTGATATACCTTACTGCTGCCAAGGGAAAGGCCGGCTCCCGCGGGGCTTACCGAAAGCCGGCCCGGTGTTCCCCCCGAAATTGAGTGATGGTTGGGCAATTTATCGACCTTTTCGAGGTCTGATGATAACTCGTTGACATGACCTCCGCCTCTATTGTTCTTCTTGTATTTTGGTCCTTGTCTCTGCTAGTTGGAACTTGATTTGGAAATTGGTGTAGCAGGTTTGTGGTTTAAGGTGGGGGTTTGTACATGACGGAATAGTTTGCAGGGAGACGAGCAATCCAAGCTTTAAATCCATGTTCTTGATGGTATGGGCAGATGCCATTGATATGAGGATGGTCATCGAGCCTGATTCCGCACACTTGGGAAGACCCTGGTTGAGCAGACCTCCACAGGTCGTCCACTGCTTCTATGACGGATTGGATTGTGACTAATCCTTTAACCGATGTCAACTCCCGTACAGAGGTAGGGAGTTTCCGTATAGGGATAACAAAAGGCCAAGGACCATCGAGACTCACTCCCAAACCAGCTATGGATCGCAATCGGGCCAACCATAACGAGGGTCTTTCCAAAGGGTCCAAGTTTGGTAGGTCCACTATCCTTTGGATCCTTTGTTCTAGAGTGGAGCCGAATGAGCTAATAAAGCGTGTTTTCAGCAGGTCGTACTTATTGGTTGAGGAGGAGGAGGGCATGAACATCATATCTCTTATTAGACGTCGAGAAGAGGTATCAATGGCAGCGAGTGCTTGAGAGTACATTGTTGAGGGAACAGATATGCCCTTAACTTTAAACTCCTCTTCGATGGCGGAGAACCAAAGCTCGACGTCTTTCGGATCAAAACTTTGGAATTTTACCGACACTGCACTCACAACCGGGGGGAAAGCCGATACGGAACCGGGAGAACCCAAAGCAGCCATGAGGGCGGCGGCGATGCTGTCCTGGAGCTGAGATGAGGTAAAGGTGGGCGTAGCTGTTCCAGGGCTTTGCTTTTGGTCGTTCTGGTCCATATTGAGCGTAGTTCAATTTTTGCCTCAAACGGAGGAGCAAAATAATCGGGGTTACCAGTAAGGCGAGATCAAAGTCCAACTGTGTATTCTCTCTCCGTCCGGCCACAATGTGAACCTATCATGGAAAAAACAGAAAAACCAAAATGTGTTAAAATGAAGTGGTTAGGCTCTGATGGAAAGATACAGCTTAAATGCCAGTTTACGGATTCTTTCATGCATATGGCACAAAAACTAGAGACATTAATACAAAATCAATGTAACTTTAAATTGACAGGTAGTTACAGCAAGATATATATATGTTTGAGAGTTTTTCTTCTCATATAGAAGAAGAAAATATACATAAGTTAAGAGACTTATTTCCAGCTTTCTCGTCAGGTTTTACAAATATATGGAATTGAAAATGCTCTTAAAAAAGGAGTGTACCCTTATGATTGGATGGATGATTTGAATAAATTAAATACAACAAAAGTGTTATCTTAAGATGATTTCTACAATAACTTGACTAAAGAACACATACCTGATGAAGAATATCAACATCACTTAAAAGTCATGGTAAACTGCAAGTAAAGAAATTTCAAGATTATCATGGGGTGTACTTGAAAACTGATGTGCTGCAATTAGCTGATGTATGTAATGAATATCGTTCGTTGTGCATGGACAATTATGGGTTGGATTCTTTTCACTTCATCTCAGCCCCTTCAATGACTTGGAGGGCTGCTTTGAAAATGACAAAGGTAAAACTGGAGCTTCTTACTGTTGTTGATATGTATAATTTTGTTCAGCGAGGGATTCGTGGAGGTGTTTCTTATATTGCAAACAAGTATGCAAAAGCCAACAATAAGGAAATGAAATTGTATGATCCTGATATTTCATCAAATTACATACCTTACATTAACATGAATAATTTGTATGGTTGGGCAATGATGCAACCTCTGTCAATTGGGGATTTCAAATGGTTAGAACCAAAACTGTACAAACAAACAAACAAAAACAAAAATCTTTTATTTTATTTATGAAGTTCATTTGAAGTATCCTAAAAAGCTACATGATGACCATAAAGACTTCCCTCTGGCTCCTGAAGTGTTTACTCCACCAGGAAGTAAGCATGAAGAGGTAGTTCTTTATCTTGGAGTTAGAGAAACTATATTGTTTCAGCAGATAACCTGAATTACTTATCAAAAGGAGTTTTTAAAAAAAAATACACAAGGTTTTGAGGTATTGGCAAGAGGTGTGGTTAAAAACATACATAAAATTGAATACAAAACTAAGAGCTCAAGCTAAGAATGAATTTGAGAAGGATTTCTTTAAATTAATGAACAACGCTGTTTACGGACAAACCTTAATGGATGTTACAAAATGTAGTGACTTTGAACTTGTTAACAGTCAAACTAGATATCATTGGCTTCAAAGGAAATATTGCAGGATACGAAATGAAATTATATATTCACAATGTAAGAAGTGTCAAGAACTTGATAGCCCATGTCATGACTGTGAAGAAGATGTAAACTGCTTTGTAGGAATAGAAAAAATTAAACATATAGTTTACTTTCACCGACCAATATATGTAGGTTTTCAGATTTTAGAGTTATCTAAACTACACATGTATAAATTCTGGTATGATGTTTTAAGAGCCACGTATGGTGACAAATTACGTCTGCTAATTACATCTTCCAAATCTTTTGTGAAGATTTGGCCAAGGAATTGCTTTAAATGTCTGACTCTTTTGATTTCTCTAACTATGACCAAAATCATCCATTGTATTCTTCAATAAGGCAAAAAAAATCCTGGTTATATGGAAACTGAATTTCCATCTAAAATTATTACTCATTTTGTGGGCATTAGAAGCAAAAAGTATGCATTGAAATGTTTAGATAGGAAAGAATTAAAAGAGCAAAAGGGATCACTAGGCTAAAACAAAAACAAAATTTCAATTATGAAGATTATGAACACAGTGCGTTTGACAACATAGTTAAAGTTTCAACTGAAACTAAACTTCAATCAAACAAACTCAAAATGCGTTTGATAGAACAAGAAAAGACCTCATTGTCTAACACTGATGATAAGCGAGTTTGGAAAGGAAAAACCCAGAGGTATGAAGATTTTGGTACTACATTTGCATGGGGACATTATCGATTAAATACAACTTCAATATTACGTGAAGGGTAAAAGGAAGCGCAGGATTGCTAAAGGTGATGCCGGGAGAGGCGCAGCCGAGCATAATAAAACCCAAAGTCTCGTTGAACGAGATTATTAAGAGTGAAATTTAAAAAGGCGAAATACCTTTTTAAATAGGTAAAATTTAGCTCACTCATGGTGAAAACAGGAGCAAGAACCAGTAGGCATCTCATCAGAAACTGAGATGTCGCACCATCAGGGCCAGGAGAACTTGAAAACCTTAAGCCCTTGGTGGCCGCAAAAGCATCTTGATCTGTGACTAAAAGATCATCTAAATGCTCAGCTTGACTGACCTTGTCAATCTCAACAGACTCACCTTCAGAGCAATGAGCTGTTGTTTCTGAACTCAGTGGGGTTGAAAACACACTATTAGAGTTTAGAGTTTTCATAAGAGAAAAAAGCCTTCGGATTCCATCTGACCTCCTGAACCACCTTACTCTCATCTTGTAATTGGTGATATTCGATGGAGGCCTTAATCTTGCCCTGAACGATGTCCAACTCTTTTTGGAGACTACCCACAATTACTGGATTCGAAGTGCTCTTCAGCCTCTTTGCCAGTTAACAAAACTTTTTGAACAAAGTCTTCCTATATTTTGGAATTTTTGTCCGTGTATTTACGATTGCTGTTTCAAAATTGAAACCAGGTCCAGTTTGTCTAATCTTTCTATAATCAACGGCCAATGTTCATCTTTGAGCCTAAACTTAGACAGACCGACCTTTTTTGCCGGTTTTACTCTAGAGTACGAGAACATGATGATCTGACCGATTACTAGGTGTCACATGGACATAGTGGATCAGACCAAATCCCGAACTTTATGCACTCTGGTGGCTACACCAAGATGCTGGGAGAAATTGCGCAAGATTGCAAACTCCTCCAGCTTTTCGAACTACTGACATGTCGATTTCGAAATGGGAATAAACCCATCGGGACTTGCCTCCCACTCTACGACGCTAGCAGGAAAATTAAAGTCCCCTGCAAAGAAAACTTTCCAGCAGACTGCCTTATCCCACTCATTTCCAGTGAATTGGAGAGCTTTTTTGGGGGTTTGGGGAATGGGTTGGGCAGCTTCATTTGAATAGGAACTTGTTTTGGGAATATGGGAGCTACAAGGAATATTAGGAAAGAGGTTTTTTTATAGGAATGGGTGTAGATTGGGTATACAAGGGAGGATTAGGGAATTGGGAGAGAGAATGGGAGGTGGGAGGAGAGGGAGGGAGGAAGCTAAACGGGTTAAGGAAGAGGGATGGGATTAGGTTTACCAATAGGGTCAGCCCCATAACTGAGACTGAGCTTGTCGGTACCTTTGTTTCCTTTACGTCCCTTCTACGTGGACGGAGGTACACCGTACGTTAAAGCACGTCTTAAGCTTCATGGACTGACGGCACAAAACCGGTTAAAAAAGGACAATCGACCTTTGAATATCCCTTCTTCCTATTGTATTTCTCAAGGCCGAACTTGAGATGATTTTGACACCATTTAGGGTGGTCAAACTGACAGCTTTTTCCTTCATCAGGACAAGGCTGCTTCCGGTAAACTGAACAGACTGTTTTCTCCAAAACTATTGTAACCGGCTGAACTTTAAGTGGAGACACCACTTCAACCTCTACATTGGTCAAATCGATCGACTTCTTAACTACTGGGTGAGCCTGTTCTTCAAGCAGCAACCTGATTTCATTGACCCAAGCAACTAAAGCCTCTATAATAAAGGGCTCATTGACTACGGAAGGATCCTTGCCTGCTAAGACCAAGTCCAAACATTGTCTAGCCTCTTTGCTGACTTTTCCAAAAATAGCTTCCATCATGAATGCAGAAGAACTATCAATGAGGTGCAAAATCAAGAGGCCAAGAAAAAGAAGAAAACTAAAAGGCTATGAAATCTTGTCCTGAGTTACAGGACAACAAAGCAAAATAGGAATGAACTATTTCACATTAAACTAAATATATAAATCTGTAATGGAGATAGAAAACAAGAAGTAGGGGACAAAGAAAATAAAGTAATCAAGGACATATGTAAACTAGGAAAACAACACAAAAAACACAGAAACAAACTCAACAAACTGATCTAACACAAAATGAAATCAACACACTAATGAGCAATAAATTCTTATTGTCAAGGACTAATGCAATCAAACTAAAGAACTACACATAACGATATGGAACTAGAATTACTGCACTACAAATCAGAGAGAAACTGCTTCAGCTAAACATAAACATAAATGAGCAATAAACTTATTAGGTTTTAAAATAATTACGTGTTACCAAAGAGCCGTGAAAAATCAAGCCTAATTGAGTGAATGAATGACAATTCCCATTCATTCACCCACACACAAACACCACGAACACTACACGTGCACAGCAACCAAGGAGCAACAGAGGAAGTCACACCTTTGTTCGAAATTTCTGGGAGATCAGCAGCAAACTAAAAATGCGACTGTTTCCACCAAGCTCCAACACAGGAAATCGAAATCGATGAAGGTTTTCTCCGAAGGCGGGATTCCATCCTACGCCCGCTGGTGAACCATATCGTGTCTTTAACTGGTACATTAGACCACTCAGCTACCATGGTTCTATTTTTGGATTTATCTAACAGTCCTAAAATTCAAAGTATGGTCTTGATATGGCAAAAAACCTGATATATTAGTCATTTGAAAGTAAAAGTAATTGCAACGAGTAACGCCATTACATTTTTTGCGAGTAACGGTTGTGAAACGAATTACTCGTTCTGGCCAAAGTAATTGCAACTGTAATCCGTTCCTTTTATTGACAAATGACTTATGCCCTGGTTAAAATGCGCCACATTTTTACTTATTCACATGCATAGAAAATATTTTCAAAGCTGGAAAAGCAGTATGTAAACCATTTTGTTGCTTTTGATTCTTTGATTTTTGCAGTTAATTTCTTGAAACCTTAAATACAAATTTTGTTTAATAATGTGACTGGTACTATGGTTTTTAAGTTTCTCCTCTGTATTGAAATGTACGCCCATAACCTCCCGAGACTAGGTGGTGGCATCTTCTTTGTTGAGTTAATGTACTCGGCATATTTTGAATGTTTTTAGAGACAAAGACAGCTGCTTAATTGGGACAAATGCAATTTTGTCAATTATTGGAATAAACATGCAAACTATGTGCTTGTGTTTCCCCCCCATCTCTGCATATTCCCCCATGACGTTAACTTGTTTAGGTAAAAATGTCACAAGTACAGTTTTGCCTAAAGCTTGTCTGAAGTGCTCAAATTAAAAGCAATTGCAATAAATAACATTAACGGAAAAGTGGGATTACAAATATGTCGTAATGAAAATATTAGATCACTTTGATAAACCGCATGCAAGTATGCCCGTTTCTGGGAATGGGGGTAACCATGGGACTAACCATTGTTACAAACCTCAGCTCTAAATACTCAATCATTAAGGTCTTTTAAGAACAATGCCAAGGACTCCTTCGAAATTGGCTAGGCGTCCTCACAGAAGGTGCTCCTTTAGCTTTCCGCACTCAAGCCTGCGCCCGCGCCCGCGACCAGGCCCGAGGATGATTGACCCAAAAGTCTCTTGAGTGAACGGTAGAGGAATCATTTGGAGAACTCAGTCGTTTGATCAATTTCAAAGAGTCAGCATAAACATCATGGTTTGCCATCAAGGAAGAAAATCCCGCCTCATCCAAGGCAATTCCAATCCTGAGCAACAAGAACTAGTCCCCGAGCCTCAGCCTGACCCTCAACCAGATCCGATACGTGATGTGACAACAGCCTATCGAAACTGGTGGTTGAGAATGCTTTGGCACATGGCCCATGCGACCATCAGGGAACAGAATCCCAATGCTCCGGATCTTACCTTGCCAGAGTTCCAAACGTTACTTCGGCAATACAACATGGAGCTGGTGGTGGCTTGGCCCATCGAATGAATGATTGCCCAATGCATCCTTGTCCTCCTTGGTCCTTTTCAGGACCACTGAACCCATTCTTGAGATTTTGTTTTAAGCAGGTCTACATCAATGAAGAGAACACAAAAATTTTGAGAGAGAAGAAACAAAAACAATGGTTTCCAATGGTTGATTGGCGGCGGTCTTGAATTAAAAATGTTATCGGTCCGGATGAGGGACCATGATATCGTATCTAAGAATAACTAATATATGATAAAGATGTTTTGCATTTTCTGGCACTTTTTTAGCAATCGGTGGATTGGTTAAGTTAGTTTTTATCTGAAATTATGAAAGTTCTAATACTAAATTGCAACGCCTTCCGAACATGGTTTGCGTTATAAAAGGCTCATTCCGTGTCAGAGATTTTTTCTTCTTTTCCAAAGAGAATGAATTTTTTTGACAAAGCAATGATTCATGGCTTGCCTAACATTATTGGAAACTCAAATATGAAGAAGAACGTGTTCCTAAAAGTTCAGAATGATTTTTTGAGAGGATTCTACGCTCCTAGCAGTTTTGGCATTATCACCTGTCAAATGTAAAAAGACTGAAATAAGGATGCAGATACCCTGCCCACTTGAAAACTTTCTTCATCTGCCGCAGAAAATCTGTTGCAAATGATAGACAAGATGAAAAAAATTAAAAGGAAGGGAAGGTAAGATTGAAGAGAGTCTGCTGAACTTCTAGCACGGCAGAAAACCCGTAACAAGTAAACACCAAGGTTTAAGTGGAGATCAGGGACAAACTAAACAACCCCAGGGGAAACCGTATTGAAAATCTTATCATATTTTGACCACCAAGAATGGCACCAACTAACCAAGCCTTGAGAGACGAGACGAGTTTGGGTAAAGTGACTAATGGAGCGTTGAGCGTCTTCATTTGTGTCAAACATAAATCAGCGTCTGGAAAGATACGCAAAGACGTAATTATTGGCAAAAATTTATTATTATGAGACAGATTTGATTCTCCAGGAATATCATTTTAAGGTTTTGCCAAACAAGAGAACGATCAATCAACGTCGAGAGCACTCAATCAAAGAGACGGAAAATAACTCATTATTTCTAAAAGATGTAATTCACTTAGATGTTGGAATATTTAATCCCGTTTAGACGAGACGCGCTATTGTCAAAAAATTACAATTAAATCATGTCTTTTCACACGCCCAATTTGGTCCAAAGCAAAAGTAACAGAGGTTTGGGCGAGGCTGATCGGGGTGGCAAAATTATTCACCCTCGAAGTAACGACCCCCTCAGCGTCACCTACAATGATACCGCATACTGTCCAAGGTACGACCAACAGGAGAAGTTGTTTCTGTCTCTTTGTCACTAGGGCAAAATCTGAGACCCTCACGCTCCTTTCCCGGAGAAGGGGAGCTCGTGCCCTCTAAAAGAACATTGACCAAAGGTTTTCTTCAATTGGATGTGGACTGATCATTGATAGTCTGCGTTTGATCTTACCAGAGAATAGACACATTAATAACCGCTATCATGGGCTGTCATCCAAGAAACCAACGCTTTTGAGGGGTTCCAATTCAGGATCAAGGTCCCATTGAGTACGTCACTCCTGAGGTGCATAATGACATGGTGGAACGCCGGAATGGCATCTACCGAACCTTGTGGATCATGGTCCAGAGCATCATATTGATGAACAACCCCAACGCCTCCGAACTCACCTTGGCAGAGTTTCGTTTGTTCCTGCGTCGTTACATCAATTGATGTGGGTTGATATTCAGGAGGGTATATCACAATCACCACTTCCCTGGTCCTTTTCAGGACCACCACATTTTTCATGCCAAGGTGGAACGCCGGAATGGCATCTACCGAACCTTGTGGATCATGGTCCAGAGCATCATATTGATGAACAACCCCAACGCCTCCGAACACACCTTGGCAGAGTTTCGTTTGTTCCTGCGTCGTTACATCAATTGATGTGGGTTGGTATTCAGGAGGGTATATCACAATCACCACTTCCCTGGTCCTTTTCAGGACCACCACATTTTTCATGCCAAGAGTATTGAGTTTAAAGTCAACGAAATTGGTCAATCTGAGTGGAGTATGTAACGAAATGGCGTGTTCTGGATAACATCTAGAGTTGTTTCTGCTCTTGTTCCTTTCAAAACAGGCCTAAATTCATTCAGGGCGAATTATCAAAAAATATGTGCCCCCACCATCTGCTGATGGGGGATTTCAATTATTCAAGCAATTTCAACTCGTGAAACAAAGACTCAGTATGGGACAGCCATCTCGCGTTATTTATCCAGCGTGTAGTTCTTTCCTGGAGGAGAGACAGATAATTGGTATTAAACTCTAACAGTACTATTCATTGAGCGGAGGAAGCGCCCTCTGCTTTGTCTAGGTGCGGACAAACAAACGTAGAAACGCGAAAATACGCTCTAAGATGCCATACTTAATTAAGAGATTATCAAATGTTCAATCATTGCCCAAGTTCTGTGACACAATGAATAGCCATGAACTCAAATAGGAGACATTTCAATTTCTCTATGGGTAAAATTCCGAACAATTATGACATCTAAGGAACCATTTTACAGGAGATCATATACTGTGTGATTTATAACGCCCCAACACTTTGGCAATCATCAATTGCAACCAAATAGTGCTAGGAAAAGCACAGTTTCACAAAGTTTTAGTGTCTAGCTTTTGGCAGATCATTTGTTTTTTTTTTAACTTAACAGGAGCTTTTTTGGTACAATTTGATGGAAATAGATGTTGATGATGATGATGAAAGGTAGCTGCTATGCTGCAAGTATACATAATATAGAACTTTGTTTATCTGCCCTATTTGGACGACAAAAGTGTTTGTAATTATAACCTTATAGCACTTGCATGGTCTATCCGAAGGGTGGGTGGTGTATTTATGGCGTTACAATAGATCAGTTATAAGTTGTGCTACGAGAAATACCTTCTTAAAGTCAGGCATGTTAGAACGTATTTGTGAATTTTACCATTTGTTTGTGCGCTACGAGAGAAGTCCAAAGACACGTATGATAAGGCCATTTTATACTTGCTTCTTTACCGTGTTCGGCTCCAATATTCGAAATGTCCGTATTTAGATTTTTCTTCAGAAATCACACATCTTCAAGAGAAAAAGAATTTTGGGCTCACAATGGACATTTAGTTTTCAGTTGTGGATTGACCTGAAGCGCTGGACGCAAGTGCAAAATCCCCGTGCGAAATTGTTCGAACAAGTCGAGAACGCCGATTTTCGACGTCGACGCTCCTTTGAAAATTCAGAGCACACGTCAGTCTGTCAATCAGGAATTGGTTTGATGGTCAAGAGTATCAAGAAATTGCCAAGATGTTTTTGTGCATTTCCCTCAAAAACTGGAAAAGGATTTCAATCATTGTGTTAGGTTCCCCAAAAACTGAGAATATGGCTTTTCGGGTCTATTTTCAACCCATAATTATAATGAACTGGCAAAAAAGAGGACCAGGATTGGTCAAGCAATCGGAAGTCGTAACATCATATTGCATTCATAAAGATTGATATTATCCTCTCTTGCATTGAGTTGTGAATCCCTGTATTAACATATGTGAATGCCATGATTTCTTCAATTCAAATTTGTAGTCTTTATTTCTTTAAATTTGACCATCTACAGTAAATTGAGTACCTTACTTTTTGGACAAGCTAAATACCGTGACCGGCACGCTTTTTCCAAGAAGGCGCAGTTTGTCTGGGTTCATTATTTAGCTGATGATTTGTTAGTCTCTCCTGGATCTTCCACGACGACACACTCAACATTTTAACCATGGTCTCCCATCCTGCAAAACAAAGGTTTTCGAAGAGTTCAGGTTCAAATCAGGATCAGAGCCCCCTGGACTTCATCATCCCTCAACAGCACAATGATACGGTAGAACGTCGGAATCAAATCTACCAAACTTGTGGAATCTGGCTCAACAAATAAGCCTAGAGATCAATCCCAACGCTCCCGAACTCACCCTTGGCCGAGTTTCATTTGATTCTCCGGCGTTACATCAATGAGTAGTGTTCATTAACATTTGAGGTGCATATTGCAATCCATCCATCCTTTGGTCGTTTTCAGGGCCACCACATCCTTTATGCCAAAGAGTTTTTGAGCGCATTGATTATACATATATTTTTAGCAAGCTGTACATTGACATTGGCTTATTTGCATTATCAGTTTTGCATGGCTATGATTTATAAGGTATTTTTTTAAAAAAAGTACACTGGTTTGCGTACCGGTTTTAACATAACTATGGTTTTCGGGATTATTGAAAAAAGTACACTGGAGTGGTGAAATAAAAAGCGAAAGGAGCTTAGGGAATTCTTGAAGCGAAATATTTTCGGTCGAGTCTTGCGGAGACCGATGAGACAAATCTTCATCCATTATCGATGTACCTTTTTGACCTTGTTTTGTATCAGTAACATGAAATCGATTCATCTTGATCATGATTTGGAGTCCAGTCAGATTAGCAGACAAACTTGGAAGGAGAGAGAGGTTGAGGATTTGACGAAACACTTCCAAGTTCATAGCCCTGCTGATTCACCGTCAATCGCCGACCAATGGCGAGGCTATTTCCAGCGCCGGTGCCGATGTTGGAAACACTTCGTCCAATCAAAAAACTCTTGGACTCTTGTGATTCGACCAATAAGAGTAGAACTACATCTGTTCAGAAAATCAGGCTTGGCACGACGACACAAGGAGTTGCATTTGAACATTCTTGGATTTGCGCAGAGTCGGGGATTCTTTCGTATGTATTGTAGTACAAATTAGAAGATGACCGCTTCTCTTGAGTTTTTTAGGGAGTCAGAGTCACTTTGCAATTAAGCAAATTGAATTGCAATAAATTGGGGTAAAGAACTTGAAACATGGTCGTTGTTGCTTTCTCTTGGTTTCCAAAATTAATTTTCAAGTCAGCCGACCAATCCATGGAAAGATTCAATGATACTTGCACATACATCGTTCTCGCAGGATGGTTATCTCAAATGTGCAGCTAATTCTTAAATACATTCTAAA
>NC_081450.1:3003199-3006214 GCF_007210705.1 Tigriopus californicus | reverse complement strand
TGCTGGCTAATGCTTGTCCATGGTTTGCCCGCTATATATCATTTCCAATTAAGAGCGGAGAATGTTGGCAATCTTTCCCATGGGATCAAAAGAGCTTTTGAATCAAATTAATATTCTTGATCCCTCAAACCTATTAAGTCAGAAGATCAAGCCCTCTAGTAAGTAGCGTGATTAAAATTTCAACTTGATTAAGTGCTATATGTGCAGTCCAATTGCTTGATTTTAATCCAGAAAGTCTCAAGTCCTTGCTTTTTCAAAAGTGCGCCTCGAAAAGTAAAGATATTACTCTCACTGTAGACTAGACTACTAAGAAGACTACCACCACGAGAGCATATTTAAGTATCTACAAAACTTTAGGCATCAAACTTTTTTCCTCCCTTCTAACCACTTATTCCATCATGGAAACAACGTCCAAGACTAAACTTATTAGATATTTAAAGTGTAAATAAGTTGGCGGGTGTTTCTTGCCAAGGCCTTTTGGGATTTTGAAGAAGAAATTTAACGAATGGCTTAAAGGTTGTCAAATATCATAAATCCATGGAGGGTACGATATTCTAAGAATTTTTGTTCGTCAGTGCTCAGCTACTTGCAGGTTAGTATTTTCTTAACAATCCTTAGCGATCCGCCAACTCTAATTCGCTAGTCGATCAAATAATATACGAAGTAAATGTTAAGAAAAATGCATACATTCCCATCTGCTGGGATTCCAATCCCAGTAGCTGGAAAAAATGATCTTGCAAAAAAATGATCTTGATATTGCTCATAAGGTCTGAAGTTGTGTTAATGATGAGGTATTTATGTTTTGCAGGCTTTAATCCAAAATTGAGCGAAGTTACAAATGTCACGACAATAATGGCACGCCAATCCTTTCGTGGCTTTAACTATGGAAAGAATTTCCACATGAACGTGTTACCCGAGAATGTCCAATAGAAGGTCATCCCTAGGAACGGTGCATTTTTAATTTGCTTTGCCAACGAACACATGATGCTCAAGACATTTAGAAACCATTCGACCACTATTTCTGTTGATGGAACGCACGGCACCCGCTCAGCTAAGTACATACTGATTTTAGTCCTTGTTTTTGGTGAGTGTCAATCTCTTTGATCTGGATAACTGAAGCCACGAACTTCTAGAAATATGGACTGTGATCGAGCTTCTCGCCAAATCGGCCTGCTCTTGGTAATGGCAACTCAGAGCCACTTTTCGAACTTAAGCACTAAGAAAAATGTAAATCTCTACAATTAAAGGTGGATCATTTCTATATCATTTACTTGCAAAGTGGACCATTTCAAAGTTATGTTGTCAAAAGCTAATAGATCTGACCAAGAGGAGGTCGAAAATTCGAATCTTATGTAGTGTTGACTAAATTAACTACAGAACTTTGGACATATCTCCTGAGTTCCCTAAGCATCATCTTGGGCTCAAATTTGGCCAAATTCAAATATTGAACAATATCTTGTGGCCGCATGAAGAGCTTATTTGGAATAAAAGTAAGGGAGATAAATAGAGCATTGTTTAAAGATCTTCAAAATTAAAAGCACTGGAAGCTGTCTCCTAACTTAGACCCCCAAATTAATACCCCAAATCATGTAGGTTTCTTGATCAAATTTGGTTCCTCTGGCTGCTTTATTTCAGCTGTCTCTCAGGGTGAAGGCTAAAATGTAAACATTTTTATATTTGCTCTTTTGTGTGTAAAGTTCTGAGATTCTAGTAGCATTTTTAAGAAAAACTTGAACTTTTGCCAGAAAGACAAGCAGAAATAATGTGAGAATTAGAGAACAACTACCTTATTGCAACAAACCTAGAAGATTGGGACAATGCAGTATTTAAAGAAGGTGCAAAAGGTAGCTTTTACAATGCATCTTCAAAAGTAACCATGAGCTTTTTCCTCAACCAGGTCTTAGAATCAATTGCAAGGTTTACAATCTTGAGCCCTCCAAAATCCAGAATATCCAGGCTAGTCAAAACAATAAAGTATTTGCTTCTCATACAGGTTCCTTCAATGTTCTATTCGCAATCCACATCTCTAGAAGTCCGTGTTGAGGCTCATTGGTTGTCAGTGGTTTAATGAACAAAGTTACAACAAACGCAAACTGTGTTAAGATATCCAATGAAAGACGTTGGTTCAGTTGATCGCTCTAACTTAAATCTGAATAGCGGTGTAATACTTTCAACTGCTTAATTTTGGTATATGTTCCATTTCTCAGATGACCGCGGAGAAGGAACTCCAGTATACATACCAGTGCCTCGTCGAGACTGAAAATCAGGCAGTGTTTTCGTCGGCTTTGCGCGTCTTAAATGACATTGCCCCTGAAGCTTGTGCATCAGTTATAACCTTGCTGAGCGATACCAGCCATGTATTTGTCAAGTCAATTCGTGGAGGGAAGCAGTCAATCCGCACATCGTTTGGAATGTGTGCCACTGGCATCTCGAAAAAAGCTGGACGAAGAACATCATGACACCTGAGATGTTACAAGATATCAAAAGGTTGAGACTCCTTACAAAGGAGCAAGATTTCTTTTTGTAGTTGACAAGCATTCATGAGAAGTAGGTATGATCAAGTTGAAATTTAATTTGAAAGTGAAAAGGAATGTCAGGGAATAGGACCCTCAAAAGTAATATTGTTGTAAACCAGAATAGGCAAAATATCTACCGCCTGATTAATTCAATTATTTATCAACATTTGAACCAGTATGGTTGGCCTTTGCTCATTTTTCTTTGTTCAGACGCTTCCGCATGGCAATCCGACCCGCACTGCAAAAGTGATATTTAATTCATTAACGAATTGAGGGTTTGTCGGATAGGCCTTTAATAAGCTGAATATTGCTGATCAATGATGGATTCAGGTTTGAAGCCAATATTGCAGAAGAACGTCAATTAAAACATTTCTACATCGTCCATGATTTTCTGTGTTTCAGTTTGGAGCTAGTGGTTGAACCTTGGATTGAAAATCTTTGGTCCGCCCTGGAAAAGGTCCTGGACATCAAAGCCAAGCAAATCGAATCGAGTGTCAAA
>NC_081450.1:2918142-3001786 GCF_007210705.1 Tigriopus californicus | reverse complement strand
GGGGGGGGAAACTAAAGTTCTAAATGAGATGCGGGTTTTTTTTGTGGACTTCCTTACTTACCTCTACCGGGATTGGAATCCCAGCACTTCAAGAGTTTGAAAGGCTAAACTGTACAAAACATGCATCCGTTTTTCCCCCGAAAAGAATATGATCGCCATTTATGACTGCATGCATGTCTATTTACTAATGCTGGGCGAGTCCGGACTCGAATCTTTAACTGGAACTCGTAGAAGTTGGGCGGAATCGAGTTTTTTTTCACTTTTTCCCATTGATTCTTTCAGAAACCGAGTATCACTCCGTCATAAATTAACAATGTAAGAAACTGCCCTCTAAGAGGTGATTTTTCTAGCTTAGCATAAACAATTCATAAGAAGTGCTGGATCTACCAGTCCAGCAAATGACTCCCGAGTTTTTTTGTTGGACTCAAGCCATGAAATGCGATGAAAAATGACAGGATTCCCCCCAGCACCATTATTTGCCCTTATGATATTCCGGACAGTGGTAAAAAAGCTTTCGACAATACAATAGTAACGTCTTAGTCATCCAAACCAGCAAAAGCGTCAAATTCGCCTGGTTCTCTTTCGTCCATCCTCTTTTAGTCCCCTTGTTAATCATTTCCTTTACTATGCATAAAATTGGGAAATGTGGTTTAGAAGTGGAAACCGAGTTTGCGGCCACCCGGTGAATCAAGCCACTTGAGAAAAGAGTCAGAATTCGCCATGTACCACTAGCCAGTCTAGTAGATAACAAATGCCATCATGCAAACCACTAAATCTACTAATAGACTAATAACAAATCTGTCGCCATATAGAATAGTAGTTTCCATGCCTGAAATGTGGCATAGGGCACAAGTCGAATACCGCTAACTGAACGTTTATCTTGACTTATCGCCAAGATCTAACCTTCTTTTCACGATACTGTAGAAGTGTTACATATATTTACGATATTACAGTGCTGCTTGAAGTATAATTCAGCCGCTCAGGGGATCAAACGCAGCATGAATGACGAACAACAATTTGTCTCGCATCATGTCGAAGGAAGCGTAACGGGGTAACTTCAGCATAAACATGCACGTTTCTACCCGAATATTCTGTTGCTCCACTTGCACGTCCCCTTTGTCTGAGGGTGCAGTGATCACCATGAAGGGTGGTATATGCAGCGTGGAGCCGTCTTAATCTTTACCTTTCTCCGGGTTGAATTTGTTGGTGATGGTCTTGACATTGGCCAGAGGTAATCTCTCCTGGTTACAAGCAAACTTGATAAACCTTGTCAGTTGACGGTCCGTAAAGGACTCGAGGGCGTTCCAAAAGAACTGGATGTGTTCCTCGTCCACCGTGAGTCTGGCTTGGTAGATGGTGTGGCTTTGGAGCAATTTGACGCTCACTTTCGTTAAACCACAAACCCGGAGCTCGAGCTCGTTGGGGGTATACAAGCAATGGAGAATCTTGATCGGGACCACGGTCGAGAGCTCTAATTTGGCAGATGTGACCACTGCCACCCAGTTCTGACAGCTTGAATTGCAAGAGTAGATCACAATACTCGGCCCGATTTTTGAAGCTCAAGTATTTGTTTCCCCCATTTGGGCACAGAGGCAATTCCAAGCCGCAGTTGGACTGAAATATGAACCGGGGGAATTGATGCTCCTCGAGTAATGTGTCGAAATTGGACGGATCTTGGCAATCCTGGATGTTGGATGTAGTNATTTGTTTCCCCCATTTGGGCACAGAGGCAATTCCAAGCCGCAGTTGGACTGAAATATGAACCGGGGACCGGGGGAATTGATGCTCCTCGAGTAATGTGTCGAAATTGGACGGATGTTGGCAATCCTGGATGTAGTGGAACAGATTGGGATCCATTAACCGTAGGTCACTCTCGGCAATATGCTTGTGAAGAAGCGCTTTCCAGAACGAGGAAACCATGTCCAGAACGAAAGGAATGCCAGCCCGCAATGCGATCCGCATGAGGTGACCCCAAAATTGAAGCAGTTTCTCGTTGATCCAAGTCAGGGGGCAACACCACAATTGATAACGCCCTTTAAAAGGACCTGATCCTAGATAAGGTAGGGTAAGGCACAACACAGCTCCATGAATTTCCTCCGCCAGGTGGGTATAGAATTGTCTGAACGATCCACTTGATCCATGGACCTCCTCTCCCAGGAATTTCACCTTGAACTCGGGATCGCTTCCCTGAGGCATGGCTACACAAAATTGGGACGAGGAGACGTCCCTGAGTTGCTGCCAAGTTTGAAAGAACCAAGTGGCACTTAAACTCTCGTTGGTGGATCCGATATTCGTGATTGGGTTTAAAGAGACTTCAGGGGCCACTTGGTCCCTTCCACGTTGACAAGAGGCATTGAGAATTTGATTGAGATAGGTCTCTTGCTGGGAGAAGAACAACTTGGATTTGTGGCGGGCCAAGAAGGCTGCTGTACGCTGACAATAGGAGGGATCACTCGAAAATGGAATGTTGGGAATCAAATCCCTGAATACAGCCTCGTTCCAAGCCAAAATCAAGGCTGCGTGGCTGCCGAGCTCTTGATCAGATTGCGTATGTAGAAGAGAGAGCTCTGATTTCAAGTGATCCTCAGGCGACAAGTGGACTTCTTGAGGGTGAATTTGGGACGGATTGAGGTCAAGATCTTGAGCAGTGTCCTTCGTCCAGTGTACCAATTGATTGTCACTCTCTGGAGTCCATTGGGAGTCGCTTTGATGAAGCTCCTGAGAGAACATTTGTTCCAGATTGTAGTCATATCCGCAGTTGGCCAAGGCCACCACAAAGGTCTGGATCTTGCCCGACGCGCTCGCAATGACGAACGAGGTAAATTGTTTCTCAGTCAGGGTAAACAACTCATCTGTTGATTCCGTCTCTAAAGGTGCTATTCTTGTCATGGTTGTTTCTTTGAGGATTTCTTCGTCTCGATCTTTGGCTTTGCTTCCAAACTTACCAAGAACCGAACTCAAGTCAGAGTCCGTGAGCAAAGTCAAAATCACTTCGCGAACCTTGTTCTCAAGATGAGCTTGCATGATCTGCTGGCTGGTTAATGAGGATGTCCCACCTTCATTCGTATCACCTGTGACGAATAGGTCCAAAGTCGATTGGAACATCTCGTGAATCGTGCTCGTAAACCGATTGGAGTCGAGGACTTTCTCTTTCAAAACCGTGTCCACTATCCTTTGGATTTGAAGGCTTTGACTGGCACCCTCACAATTGTTGTTCAAAGTGCTAACCTCGGGTGTGGCAGTCCTGTCGTTCACTTGAAAGGTTTGGCAAATCCATGGAACTGCCTGCGAAGTATTCACAGCTTGGTTTATGTTAGCGTGAAATCGCAGTTCCCAGATGATGGTTCGCATGGAATCCCATTCACTCCAATGGAATCCAGACGACCACAATCCGCCGAGTCGGGTCTAAGCCCGGTGTATCGTCGATTTCATCACCTCCACTTCTAAACGGGTGGGAAGCGGGCTGAGAAATATCCAGGCTGGTGGCAATGGCCGATTTGGTGTCGAGCTTTTCGGAGAGTAAGAAACTACGACTGACTTCGATCCATGAAGGCATTGGTAGGCCTTTTCTAATCTGGAGTCAATTTTTGAGTGTCCGTGCGACTAGTCCCTCAACTTGGTGAATACGGTAAGTAAGAGCTCGAATGACGTTTGGAAGTAGATCGAATTTCGAACGGCCTCTCCTTTCCTGTCCTGTTCTTCCAAAAACGCGAGCTCTTGACCCAAGTGCAAATTGATCTGTCGCAATTTGGCCGAAATGGGGACCTCATCAGGCAAGATTTGAAGGATTTGAGCCAATTGGTCCATTATTATCATCCTGAATGTGGGTGGGGTATCCAGTTGTAGAAGAGTCTGACATAATCCGAGCACAATTTCTTCGAATGGTTGTGAGCCAAGTTGTTCCACGCTTAGTTGTGTCATCTCGTGGATGAATGGCAACACCAAAGGAAATTGAAGAGGAATGCCGAAGAAGTGTAAAATGGTCCCACTTTCCGCTCCTCCACCTTGAGAAATGCGAACCAAATTGGTCGGCAAGATGACCTCGGGAAATGCACGCTTATGCGAGTCGTCTCCCCCATTGACGGGAACAGGATATTGAAGCGGGTTTTTAGACGAATTCGTTCCATTGGGGCGGATCACACTACCGTTCATGGTCTGGATCTGAATCTGTAAATCGTCGGGGTGATGATCCCTTCCCATGGGGGATGGCAATTTCACATTCACCATGACGAAGGCGGAGTCGTGGAAATGAATCAGAGATTTCAGGGTCGAGATATCATTAATGTCGGTTTCCTCTGAGACGAAATAGTCCGAACCGTGAAAAAAGCACTGACATACTAAATTCACGATCTCGAGCAAATGCTCAATACTTTGGTCTCGGTTTAGCTGAATTTTGTTCAAGATTCGGCAAATCTCACTCCCCAATGGCTTTTCTGACGACAAGAAAATTCCTCGCCTGCTTCCTGCTTGATGAGAAAGGATTTCTCTCCCGCTTCGAACCATTAGGTTGGCTTCCAGAATATTATTGGTGCATGGCTCATTGGCAGAATAGTGATTGCTCATGATTTGCAGGTTTTTCAGATCAACGTCTTAGAGAAGCATGGTGCTGGAAGTCAGCATGGAGAGCTTGGACGAGTTTGGATTGTCCGGAGCAAACTCTCTTAGATCAGATTCCTGGGCATGTCTATGCAGGTTCAAATAGGGCAAAGGGTACCAAAATGAGACCAGAATGCCTTCAGATTTGAGGTGGGTCTCCACCAAAACAAGCTCCTCTTGCTTATTAATATCAAGCACTTCGCCCAAGAGCCCAAAGGTCAATGCTCCTTGGATTTGTTCCAAGCCATCTCTTCTCTAAGCTTCATTGCGGAAGCGTCTGCGAATCATTGGTGACACTCGGGTCTCCCAGGCTTTCACCAAAAGGCTATTAGCCGTCTCAGGTCGAGATTCGAGTTTCCGGATTTCCGAAAGCACTACCTACATCTCATCCCTTGAAGTACATTTCGTTTAAACATTGATTCTCTTTGTTTTAGGGCAATTTCAATGATAGTACCAAAAAAGCTTGGACGTATTTCGAAACGAATTACGGGAGTGATTGACGTCAAGCTCCAATTCGAGCATGGGCTCGTTTTGCAACATTAGGGGCTCCTCCCCATAATCGCCACATTGCACGTTACCATCGCACCATTAAGACCATCCTGAAGCCAAACTTTTCCATTATCAGATTTTGTTTTGGGCTCCAAGAAATTGGAAGGTTTTTTGAACGCAAGCACTTGTTGGTGAAGGACAATATTGGAAGGACATTGGAAACTCGAAGAGTCAAACAGACTACAATAACTGTCATCCAGAGCCATTGAACGATTATGTGGTGGAGAAGTCCGAGCAATCGTTCAAGGTGACTAAGAGACTAGATGGAGGAGAAATAAAGACTCTGGTCTGGTCTGGTGCGATATGATAAATGCCCAGGGAAGGCATTATGTGCTCACATATTCACTTGCGAATGCAAAAAGTATGCTTACTGGTAAGTCTAGTCTTTATTGCAACCCTTTTTTTCAATAAGAAATGAAAATATAAATCTATGGTGCTTTTTTAATCAAAATTGATTTCTAGTCGATTAGGAGCACCGTCATTGGAAATGATTGCATGCTTCACTTTGAAGATTCCAAAAGTCAGTCATTTGCACCTCTAAAAGTTCAAGCTAGCCTTGTTACTCTCGGCTTATGTTTAAATTTGCCGGTTAACCAATCAAAAAAATCTTTATTGGGAGAATATCTCATTGGATCCGTTGTTACAATATTCTTCTTGGCATGAATTATGTCTTGTTCCATTCTGAGTTCATGCGATGATCCATTAGAAAGGGAGGGAAGGTTACACTAGGATCGAACCCATGAACCCGAGCTAAGCTCATTTGCTCGTTGACCAACTGCGCTAAAACCATCTCCCCTTTGAAAATCCTAATCTCCATTAAGCTATGTTGATTTAAGCACTGCTAACAAAGACCGAATTCAAAGAAACGTTTATTGTATTCCTTATCTAGCGCTGAAATAACTTTGAATTACTTTTCAGCAATATGTGCAAAAACATTCACATATCTTGGCCCTGTCTGAAAACATATGGATTTCATCCACTGGTCAACACGACAATTTAGACGATAACACATACTCATATGTTTGCCAGCCCCAACAACGGATGCTCATGGGGCTCTTGATGCCCTCTCTGAAGATGATGCTAAGGTATTGCGAGTCCTCATATCCAACTAAGATATTTGCACCGATACTATGGCGAGAGGACTTTTTTGAATTTGTAATCTGTTTATTTAGGGTGTTTAAAGACGGAAGAATTAGCTTCAACAAATTCAAAAAGCTAACGAATCCAGGATAATATAATCCGTAAAAAGTCGGCCTTTTTCATAAACACAAAATCAATCTAATATCTAACAAAAGGATTTCGTTTTTAAAAGTTATGAGGAACAAGGTCGGAGAGGACAAACCAAATGAGGACGTTTCCCATAACAGGGAGTTGAACAAACCCGCATACTTTGTCTTTCTTCTAAAAACAGGAGTGAATCTTACATCGAGAAAAGATTGTGCTTTTTTATATAAGTTAAAAATTTCTTCGATCTAGGATTTACTCCTTTGTTTAAAAAAATGGGCTCAGAAGTCTCGAACTAGTCCCACTCTTAAGACCTTTCTTTGTTTGACAGATTTGTTATCCTTTATTAACGCCAAATTTGTAAATTTCATACAAATTTCTAATTTCAGCGATGCCATGTGCCAAAACTGATACCCAACCCTGTGCCCAGCCCTCCGTCAAATCCTCCACCAGAATTTGAACCTTATGTGAAGAAACTTGAGATGATCGCCAAATTTATGAGCTCCACACAAATTAGTAATGAGGCTAAGACAGCTTTGATCCAACAGCTTGGAAACCTTCCACTAGATATGATTGAGATCAAGAACAACCCCGATATGTTTCCCAGAATCTTTCGAAAACGAAATCATGATCCTGAAGGAGAANCTCTACCCAAAAACGAGCTTCTAGTTACATTAGCTTAAATCAATATTAAACTTATCAAAAATAACTTGACCCTTCCACTTGGATATTACAATCAAATCTAAATGATCCAAAGCAACTCTATAATACAAAATTGAAAATGAATTGAAAATAAGCTTCTCAGTTTCCACGTGAAGTCTTCCTCAGTAGAAAACATTTAATGTTGAATTGAATGGGAAACAGCATGATGTTAAATTATGACAAAAAAAAATATGAAAAAATCCAAAAAGTATGTAATAGTTAGGGCGGGGAAGGAATTATGAACTCAGTTTTTTACAAGTAATTGAGGTTCAAGAACATTTTTTCTCCTTTTTTGCTCCTTCAGCGTGATTCCTTCTGGTTTTTTGTTTGGTTTTTCACGGGCTTTTCTAACCGCTACAACAAATGTAATCCCCAGTGCTACTGAAATGAAAAGTTATAAGTCGTCTATTCATTACCTTTCAATCTTTGCATGTTGTTTGGTCTACCAACAAGTTTGACTTGGCAGACCGAGCTAGGCCATGGAGTACGATAGTAGTGGAGTGGAAAGCTCTCTGAAACTTCGCTAGAAGACGTTTCAGTTTTGCGTTACGTCCTAATCAAGTACTTGAACATGAAGATGGAATTCATTGAGCACATTGAACACTCTTTCAGTGGGAATGCATCTGATCAAGAGGTAACGCATAGCTCTACAAAACCTCGCTAGAAGACGTTCGATCTTCGACCGAGCTTTCCACTCCACTACTGACGTACTCCATGGCTAGGCCTAGAATGTAGGGTTGATCTGGAATGCTAGTTAAAAATTTGTTTACTTTGTCCTTGGAAAATTCTTGATCATAGGGATTTTCAAAGACCTTTCAGCTCATTGTTGCAATTCTCTTAAACAAACATTAACAATCAGTAACTTTGATTGTCTTTCACAAACACCGATATATTTTAACAAAAACAAGTACTTCAATCTTCCAGCCTTGTTGAGAGGTCTGGGAGTAACTTAAAGATACAAAAATGGAATAGCTGCGAATTGAACAAATAAGAGTTGAGAGTTGGATTGAAGAACTTAATTCCCACCATGTACTTCCCAAAGTATGAGTGGCATGTTAAAACCAATTTGTATATCTTTTGAAACAACTAGGACTTCAAACAGCTAGGGAAATCTGCTTTAATAACTTTTACTGAAAGACAATTTTCTTTTTTCGGTATTGTGCAATTAATAATGCGTTTCAATGGTCAAGGCAATTTGTGGCCCAATTCTTCATACTTCTGATTTTAGGCATTCACTTAAGTGGTGTTAAAGAGAGTACTGAAAAGTTATTCTTATTCTAGGATGAGACAGTGATTCCTGCAGAACATATTGTAACGAACTAAGATCAATTGCTTTAGTATAGTTGCTTAGAGTTTGTAGAAATGATAGTTAACTATGACATATGTTTAGACTTTCATTATTGCAAGGATCTCTTATCAGATATTTGGGTGATTACGCCACAAACCCAAGACTCAGCTTCATCATTACATTTTAAGAAGTGAGCATATCCATTTTTTGGATTAGCATGATAACTCTTGCTGAATTTGAAAGTGAACTGATATTCAAAACGTACTGATTTTTAAGAAATTTCAAATGTTTTCAAAAGTTTTTGCTTTGGCTTCATATCACGTCACTCTATTAGTTATGCATTGACAAACAGAAACTTTAGTCGAAACAAGAGATATGCACATGTTTCTGCCACTTTCAATTAGACTTAAATGAGAGTTTTGAACATTAAGTATCAGAAGTGCCACTGCTTGCTCATTCTTTTTTACCTCTTCATTGTGATTTTTGCCTTCAGAATTTCCCTATAGACACAATATTGGTGATTTCGCCATATTGGTATTGGGCAGTTGAAGATGAAATTCACATTTGACCACAATGCAATAGAAAATACCCTCGTGTTGAAAACTCTGAAAGAATAGTTTCACCTAATCATAGATAATAATGATAGGGTGCCCTAGACAAAATATGGTCAACAATGATGTTATTTTGACACTCAATTACTGAGTCCAGGCGATTTTTTTTTACCGTCATGGCCACTTCTTGACCCGAGCGCAACCAGGGTTCAAACAGATTTGATAGCCAAAGCCAGCTTGACATTTTATTGGTATTTAGTTATTGGCCATGGACATGGTCTAACCGTGAAAGAAGTTGAAAATAATTACAAGCATTTCCACAATAATGCAGGGATGGAACCCTGGGGAACACCTGACTTGACATCATGAATGTCATTAAGAAATCCCTCGACCTTAACAAATCCCTCGACCTTAACAATTTGCTTCCTATCCTAAAGGAAGCTTCTTATCCAATTGAGAACCATGCCTTGGATCCCAAAGTCATGAAGTCTATTAAGCAAAAGGCCATGATCAACTTCATCAATGGCCTTGGCAAAATCAAGATAGACAGCATCAACTGACCACTCCCTTGATGACCTGCAATAAATGCTCAATCAGTTGGGTCACCGTGCTAAAATGTGCACGGAGCCCGTGTTGGCTAAGAGGAAGGGCTTCATGAATATCAAGAAATTCAACAAGTTTGGACTTCATGACCTTCTCAAACACCTTAGCAATATTTGAAGCGAGAGAAATCTCATGATCAGGTTCTCTATTGCATCCATGGGCGTGCATTTGCACTGCTGGTGACTCTAGTTTGGGCTTCAGAAGTCTAATGGCAACAACGCTCTGGTTTACCATTCTAGCAAACGGATCGTATAAGAGGCGGAATCAAAACCCTTCCATACCCCCATGTTTATGAGACGATCTGTACATGGAACAAGCGTGTGTTAAAGCACGTCTTAAGGCTCATCGACTGACGGCACTTGTAAGGGTGGAAAAGAAGACAGAGGACATCCTTTCTTCCTATTCTACTTCTCAAGGCCGAACTTGACATGCTTTGGGGTGGTCAAAGTGGCAGTCATTTCCTTCATCAGGAAAGGCTGCTTGCGAAAAATTATTTGTCCAAAACTATCTTATCCTGCTCTACTATAAGTGGGGATACCTCTTCAACCTCAACACTGGTCAAATCCGTCGACTTCTCAACTTCTGGGTGAGGTGGTACACCCATACCTTTGTGAAACAACACGGTTGATCGGACTTAATTTATTGAGTTTGTATTAAATACTTCAAAGTTGCATTGGGATAATGGCACATAACATATTTTTCGTTAAAGATACATTCAACATGAGATTAAAAACGTGACTTCACAAACACATCACAACTGAAATCAAACTGCCAAGGTAGCATTATATATAGCCACGGACTTCAAGAAATATCGACTGCGAGCGAGCTTGCCGAGAAATCGGCCTGCTCTTGGTCATAGCCAATTTTGAGCCCAAGTTTGAGTGGCTGAGTTCATCTATTCAACAAAAACTTGTGGTCGTATGAAGTAATTATTTTGAATAAGATGAGCGGTTGAGGAGATAGCATATTAATTGAAATATCTTAGTTTGATGCCTAGTTTAATGCCTAAAGTTTTGTACACCTTTAGATGACAAAGATATTTAAATATGTTCTCGTGGGGGTAGTCTTTTAGTAGGCGAAATAAGAACTGGAGTAATTTAAGTTTTAGTAGAAATCTTTACTTGGATCTCATTAGATCTAAGCCAGTTTTCTGGCAGCTACATTTTTTTTTACAGAAAAATGCCTTCACCCGACACTAAATCCAAAATTCATAAAACATTTTGTGTTTCAGAGAAAAACTGATACAAACTTACATGCAGTTTTGTTGAAGATGAATTTGATTTGCCATACCAAACTAACGTCGTCTTTACAAAAAAGTTGCTGTGAAGTTGACTATGGATGTTGCTAATAATTGTATTTTTTTTTTACAATTCAGTTGAAACTGTCTAAACGTGGCGGAATCTGGCTCAAGGTTTTTTTCGAAATCTTGGCAGCCCTGTGTTTAGTCTTTTGAAAGTGGCGTTTGAGCAGACAACAACCCAACAAGTTTCTACTTTTAAGTGAAAAAAGACTGACAACCAAAGGCTGGATACCACAGGCTTTATGTCCATGGAGTAGGGCACATTCAGGTTGAGTGGCACTCCCTGTGTCCATCTACTACCTATAAAGCTCTGTGAATTGTGGAATGTATCCAGACCTTAAACCGATTGATGAGCCCAATTGTGATGTTTTTTTTTATTTTCTCAGTCCGCATTGGCTGAAGAAATGCTTCTGTTGGTGCTACTCATTTGAGCTGGATCAATCAGTGGCTTTTGTGGACTCAAAATGGGCTGCAATCGAACGTATGTTGTGCCCAATTGCAGCACAGGCTATGCCAGCAACAACGTGAGCGATCAAGAGCTCAAGCCTTCAAAGCATGGATTTCTCTGTAAGGATCCTCAGCTCATGGAAGCCTGGAAGCGAGCTATCCCTAGGAATTAGGCACCAGGTAATAATTTCTCTTCCTGAACAAACTTCAAAGCAATCGAAACAAAACTTGTGTCAATGGTTCTTGAATGGGGAAGATCAATGTTGTAACGAGTGAGTACAACTTTTGGCCTTGAAGGTGTCAAAGGTGGTTTCAAATCGTGTGATATTTGTTGTGCGGTTGTCTTCACGTTTCCTCAGTCAATGCCGTTGGACTAAAAGATCTGATTTGAAGCAAAGTTCTTTTGGCTCGAGCGTGTCACACCATATTTCCTAACTCTCCATATTTCCATGACTAAGGGCACAGGCTTTTAATAAGGAACTTTAATGAGCTTAATAACTTTTATTATTGTTTTTCCGTCATGGCTTACGGTGTCATTGTTGTGAATCTTCAACAATCCTTAGACAAGACTAAGAAAACATGTAAGGTTTAGATGTGAAATGCTCTAGGAAAAGTAGCATATAGTGCCTTTACATAGTAAATATCTCAGAAGAGGTTAAATATTTGGAGATTCTTCCAAGTAATTAAGTGAATACTTTCAAAGATTATCATTTCGCACACGTTTTCGAAAGAGCGGAAAAAAACTTCAGGCGAAAATCAAGGTAGGATTTATTTTTCAAAAGCGCAAAACCGATACTACAACGTATTCTAATCTATGATGCCTTGACCAATAATACTAACTAACGAACAAAAAGACAAATGTTCGTTCTATGTATATTATAAATAACATGTCATACGCGGTAAGAAAGTCCGCCAAGTATAGTATAAGCACCTGATAACCCAACTAACAAAGTTAGATTTACTTCTGTCATGAACGTGTAATATGGGGGACTTCAGAATATACCTCTCGTGAACTCAAACCTGTCTTTGCCGTCTGTTCTTTCCATGGCGCAGTCGGGTGGTTCGAACTTGCGTGTTTCGTGATATCGTCCAAGTTCCTTGTTCTTCCACTGCAGACCAAATCTCGCTTGCGTTCTGTACGGTCTTATCCCGCGAGATCCATCCCAGTCATTCGGTTTTTCCTGTCGTCCGTCCCGTGGCACGCTTACTCTTCCCCCGGTTTTACCCCGTCGTGGATTGTCGTTTTGGTGCGGTCCTATCCCGTAATTTTCGTCAGTGCTACGTATTTTCCGGTCTCATCCCGCGATAGTGGTTCCCCTCTCCAGTGGTGTTCCCGCCCCTCTTTCCCGCTTCAAGTGTCCATTGGTCGATCACAATGGCCGATCCCAAAGAAGTCCAAGTACTAAAGGCAAGTTGAAAGGGTTTTAAGGCCGCCATGAGTCGGGCCAGTAATGTGGCAGACTCCGCCCTTCAAACACACTCATCTGGTGGCGACCCCACTCTTTTGGAGAGTTTCATTGAACACTGGTACGACAGGCGTCAGAGGTATTTGGATGCCGAAGATAAAGTCTCTTGCCATCTTGTATCGGATTCTAATGATGCTGATAGCGCATTTCTGACCACATTAAGGCCTATTACTCTACAAAGTCCAAGGTAGTAGGACTGAGGCGAGATTTCGATGCGACTAATTTACGTTCTCAGGCCCCACCTCTGGTTCGAACTGGCCCGTCTTCGCAATCTCCCGCCTTGCCCAAAATCGAGGCGAAAAAGCCTCCAACTCTTCATGAGGATGCTGATCAACGGTCCTTTGTTAAATGGCGCCCTTTGTGGACGAATTACGCTAACCTCATTTCGCTTGATCGCGAGATCAAATCATTCAAGTCGGTTCTTTCTGGGAATGTTGTAGTCCTTGGTTCTTGTCAATCATAAACAATTCCATTGGCATCAAGACGAATGCAAACAAGAGCACAAACAACCGCAGATGTTATCCAGAACACGCCATTTCATTACATACTCTGTTCAGATTGACCAATTCCGTTGACTTTATACTCAATACTCTTGGCATGAAAAATGTGATGGTCCTGAAAAGGACCAGGGAAGTGGTGATTGTGATATACCCTCCTGAATATCAACCCACATCAATTGATGTAACGACGTAGGAACAAACGAAACTCTACCAAAGTGAGTTCAGAGGCAATGGGGTTGTTCATCAATATGATGCTCTGGACCATGATCCACAAGGTTTGGTAGATATTGTTCCGGCGTTCCACCATGTCATTATGCTCCTCGGGAGTGACGTAGTCAATGGGACCTTGATCCTGGATTGGAACCCCTCGAAAGCGTTGGTTTCCGGGATGACAGCCCATGGTAGCGGTTATTAATGTGTCTATTCTCTGGTATGATCAAACGCAGACTATCAATGATCAGTCCACATCCAATTGAAGAAAACCCTTGGCCAATGTTCTTTTAGAGGGCACGAGCTCCCCTTCTACGGAAAGTAGCGTGCGGGTCTCAGATTTCGCCTCAGTGACAAAGAGACAGAAACAACTCCTTCTGTTGGTCGTACCTTGGACAGTATGCGGTATCATTGTAGGTGACGCTGAGGGAGTCGTTGATTCTAGGGTGAATAATTTTGCCACGCCAATCAACCTCGCCCAAACCTATGTTACGTTCGCTTTGGACCAAACTAGGCGTGTGAACAAAACCATGATTTGTAACACAATAGCGCGTCTTGTCTAAACGGGATTATATAGTCCAACACCTAAGTTATTTACATCGTTTAGAAATAATGAGTTATTTTCTGTTTCCTTGATTGAATGATCACCCACTTGTTTTGCCAAAACCTTAAAATGATTTTCGGGAGGACCAAACATGTTTCTCAATTCTCAAAAGCTTCCACATTTTGCGTCCCTCTCGTCAGTTGACCCCAATGCATTCTTTGGTAAACGGATGGGTCAAGGCGCCATCATTCTTTCTTGGAGAATCACGACAAAAGCAATATTGATGAAATTGATGAAAGTTGATGCTGAAAATGCATAATGAATTGAAAACGACTTTAAGGGCAGTTTTTATGAAAATGAACCTGCCAACCTTTGGTCAGGTGACGAAAGCCAGTAAAAAAATGCTGCCAGAAGTTTGCAAAATGCATGTTTGGTCCTTGGACGGTCCAGCTCTATGGTCTGTACAATGGTCTTTATGAAAGAAATGAACCTTGTTTTGTTTAACATATATACACATATACACACGTTTTCTTAAGTACCTTCAATTTCATTTTGTATTCTTACAACTCTCGTAAACGTATTGCAACTTGGCGTCAGCAACATTCTTGTCCATCAATGTCCACACTCTCTTGCCCAGGTACTGATGAAAACAAGGTTTTGGTTACCCAGAATGTGAGGAATTACACGCCCATGAACCAAATCTCAAAAAGCTTATTGCTGATACAACATAGTCACGATCAAATATGTTCCTGAAATGGAAATCAATCGATCTATAAACGTGTCAATAACAGCATCGTTCAAAGTGCTGGTGAAATGCGATGCATTTGAATGATAAGAGCAATCATTACGGGTAGGTGCATCACGACGGATGTGACAATTTCCAGCTGTTTAAGATGGTTCACAACGAGAAGGTTACAACCGCCATTCAACGTGGAGCATTTAGCCGATTCCGTACACATTCTGTGCACCTCAATTCAAGAACTTTGATCCGTTGATTGGTTAGGTTGCATCAAGAGTAATATCAGGGTTTTTAAACATGCAACGTAGTATTTTACAATTTGTTGCAGGCTTTTATTTATGCATGATATGCGGTTAACTAATGTATAACCTCATGTATAACCTTACTGTATAACCTCATGTATAACCTTCAATCAACTTTTGACGTCTGAATACGTCATTTTGGCGGCCACTGTGTAGTCTATACACGCGTTTCGCGTCAATTTTGGTGCTAGGTGGCTGGATTACCAACACTTCAAATCTCTAATTATACATGACATATCTGACTCTAAATGCTACTGCTAAAGACTCAATCCTAGAAAAAGGAACACAAAACCTTACAGTATTTTACAGTATGTGCAAGAACATATAAGCAAAACTCCCACGGTTTTCTCATAGTAGATACACACCACATAATTCATTACCCTTGGTACAAACTATTCTGGAACCCCTGTCTCTCTAGAGAACTCTAGAGTAGGGGTTTCTAACCTCATATGTTTAGAAACTCCTATAGTTTATCCCTCCGTCCCTCTGTCTCTTCAAATTGTTGGCTAAGGCGTAAATTTCGAAGAAGGTGAATCGAACTTCCACTATAATTACCATCCAGTTTTAATCGTAAATCGCCATGGTAAAATAAGTAGGCTGTAATTTTTAATCTCTAGAGTTGAGCCACATAAGTACGATTTTCAATGTACACACAAGATACAAAACTCCCTCGTAGTTTTTTCCTTGAACTCCAACCTAAGTTTTCATGTGTTTTGTGTTATTCACTTTGTGATATTTGTGAATTCATTTTGTGTTTATACACTTGACCGGCTTCCACTTTCTATTTGCTTACATGAATACATCAACTCACTCATAGCAAATCTCTTTAAAGAACGGTTAATGGTCCTGAAAGGGACCTAGGGATGGATAGATTCTTTTTTCACCTGGAGTTGGGAAAACTTTGCATGTAAAGTAACAACTCGGTGAGGACGAGAGGGTCTTGATCGGGCAAATTGGGATCTATTTCTCACTCCTTGGGCGGCCGCCAAGATTTTCGGTGTCAGCGGGTCCAAGGACTAAGGGCCTCAAGAAAAAGAGGACTGATGGCATCTGGGACGACCTCAAGAGCCGCACGAACAATAGCCTTACCACCTCCATGACAAAATATGTTAGTTTTAATTCAAGTATTGATCTGGTATCATCATGGCTGGTTGAAATTGTCAGGCTTTGGCACCAAAGTCAAAGAAATATTAGTCTTAATTTTGGTTCTGCGCACCGCAGAAAGCTTCGTTGAAAATCTTGACCAAGTCGTGTGGCTAATACTGATGTTAACAATGGACATTGCTAACGAATAAAGTAAGTAATATATCAATATTGAGTATGCTTTCATTAAAATACAAAATGTTCATTTGTAGAAACGTTGAAATTTGCCAAAATCGTTGAGTTTCCAGCAAACTATGTCCGTTTGCAAGGACAACTGGAGTCATTCTAGTAGCCCGTACCTTATGTCATCTTTTGAATAGATAGGATCATATTCGAATGTGATCAGGACATTTCAACCATCGCAAAGTCGGCACTTTTTCCGTTCACAATTCCAGCACACGCAAGCATTTAATCTGTTTGCTTTCACGCAAACATCCAAAGATTCAAACAACTAATAAAATGCTACACAATGCCTTGAAGATTTTCAATATATGGATTAAAAGTACAAATACTGTTAGCTATTACACTCAATCAGTCTCCCTGATCCAACAAGTTTTTTCCTCAAAAGATTCAGTTATAGCGAACATTTGAAGTGGTTATGATCAATGGCGAGAGAAACTTTTTGATACCTTTGGTCAAACACAAATTTGACTTTACCTACAATGCCAATTATTAACATTGGACAAGGTTGAGGACAATCGAATTTTTCCATTGTTCAAGGTCGTCCGGATATTTTGACCAAGAACAGCAAGTAAAAACTGCGAAATATGACCCTAAACAACACAAAAAACTAAAATAGGCTTCGTTTTGAATGTGTCTTAGGATACTGCAAACTTTTTTACACGCGTCCACGTCTTGACCCTATTCCCAAACAGCAGCAATAATCATCTTCCAACCCAAGACACGGAATTGTCGTGCCTGGTTATATAAAACTTAGTGGCCTTTAACGTAGTTCAAAATGCACCACAAGTGAGATTTCTAATCTTGCATCCTTTCTATTCAAAATAGCACAATTTGAAGGGTATGATGTACTGAGGAAAATATTTGATTTGAAAGGTGGCATCCCAATCAAACACCAGAGTCTAAATACTTGAATCCTTGGTCTAAGAAAGAGGTAATGTTTGTAATGCCATTTCATAATTTGATAAAAAATAATTAAGGTTGCACGAACGTTACTTGAGACATGGACGAAGTTCAGCATCCAAAGGGCTAATATCAGTGTTTTCAGCAGAGAAACGATGCGATTACACTACGTTACCAGAATTTTGCCCCAAACTATCTGGACATCCCTGAAAACAAGGCATAGGTAAATAAACTCAAGGATATAATCAAGCTATAATCCGGACCCGGGCAAATTGATATCAGTTCTCGTACGTTAAAGCGATATCTAGTCTGAAATTATCATTGCCACCTATATGAGTAGGGTTGATGTTCATGCCAGTGTGACAGGTGTCCTTCCAAGGGGCCAACATAGCTGGGACTAGGTGGTGCCCGCTTGAAAACAATTTTCTTTTGAATTGCCACAAAAACCGTGACTCGCATTGGGCGTTTTCAGTAATTGTTGTCTTGAAAATTTCTAGTCAGGGTAAATAAGAAAAATAATAACCTTCATTGGGATTCTCGGTCAGGTCAGTTTACTAAATATATACAAGTGTGTGCCAAAATATTATGCACAAATATCAATAAAAGGATCACCAAATGAAATGGTCAGAATAATAGAACAGCCAACTAATGTGATATTACAGCCGGGATGACTGGAAATTGGTCCAGTGCACAAAAAAATGTGGAGAGGGGGGTCACTGACAGTACATTAACAGTTTGGTCCAGAGGCAGGTGATGAAAGTCTTGGTTATGGCAGTATAGTGGGTGGGACAGATGGAGCAGATCCTGTGTCAGCTCCCGTCGTGTTAGCCAGTCCTCGACCAGGAAGGACAACTCAGATCCGGACAGCCTCGAGAGACGCCAAACATTGGGTAAAAGTAAGGCAAAGGGAGGCTGTACACTGCGATGGAAAATCAGGATTGAATCCGGTTTGAGGATGGACGTATGACTAGTGCTGGACGAGTTTTTCGCAATATAAGTCTTTTTGTTCGGCTTCAGAACAGTGAAAGACTGGAGCCGCCCCAGCACCAGTCCTACTTCCATCCTCAAACCGGATTCAATCTTGGTCTTCCATCCTAATGTAAATCCGCCCTTAGTTTCGCATCCAAAGGACGAAATCTCGAGCGTTGAGCGCCCTCGTTTTTAAGGCAAATATGAAATTACTGCAACTTAAGACACCTTGTAGTTATTGGTGGCGCCAATTCACAGTTATGAGACAGGTCCCAGGTTCGATTCTCTATCGAATTCGATACAAATTCAACCAAACAAAGATATCAATTCATTATTTCTGAATTGATGAAATGGAGTTGGTTGGTAGTTTCTCTTCAGCGTGAATTAAGCTACATCAAACCAAACACACCGTAGCTTCAAAAAACTGTCCTCCTCGATTTATTTGTCAATGAAAGAAATTTAATTGTTTTGCTCATCTACAACACCAAATCAATTGCTGTTTCGGTTTTGACTGAACCAACTCAGTGTCATTACCAAAGTTACCCTGGAGGTGTTTTCAGACCACTTGTATTGAATGGTTGAGCCCGCTGAGAATATAGAAATTTAGTGCCCTCACAACATCTTTTATAGCATAAGACATCTAATGGTCCTGAAAAGCACCAGGGATGATGAGCAATATGGCACTCAAATATCGATTGACATTTATTAAGCTTGAATGTAACGCCGGATAATCAAATGGAACTCGGCCAAGGTGAGTTCGGGAGCGTTGGGATTGATCTGAAGGGCTTATTTGTTGAGCAAGATTCCACAAGGTTTAGTAGAGTTGGTTCCTCCGTTCTGCCATCTCAATGTTTTCTTGAAGGGTGAGGAATTCCATAGGACCCTGATCCTGGTCCCAAATCCGAGCTCCTCGAAGGCTTTGGTTTCCAGGATGAGAAACCATTGTCCTAATTCTCATTGTGTCGTTTAGGTAGGTCCAGCAAAGACCAATCTTCCTTCAGTTAGAATGGAGACGAGAAAACAACACTTGAAATCGACCAAGACGAGTTGTGCAACATTTGGGGAAAAAAGCGCGCGGGTAACGGCGTTTAGTTGGCGGATCTTGACTCCAAGAGATTCACTAGCAAGAACCAAGGCACTGTACCGCATCAAGACCAAAATTGTCGTATGAGAAGCGAATTGATTATGAATTTTGTTAAAAAATAAGCGTACTACAATTCCCAATGATTTGCCTTACATCCATTTGAGAATTCAGTCCAATCTTTGAGATGGTCTGTGATTTCAAAGAGATCACACCCAATGAACCAAGCGGTATTCGCACCTGAGTGCCGTTTCCTCCCAAGGGAGAAATAATATTGACAAATAATATCTGCAGTAGGCTAGCTGCGGTACCTAATTGATAGAGCATTCGCTTTCCACAGTGCTAGCCTTGGTTCGATCACAGGCTACTTACAACATTAGGTCACTTTGACAAACCGTGTGCAAGTATGGCTATTTTTAGGAATAGAAATAACCATGGGATTAACCATGGTTAAAGACCTAAGCTCTAAAGACTCAATCATTAAGCTATTTTTAAGAACAACGCCAAGGACTCCTTCGAAATTGGCTGGGCGTGCTCATAGCGGGTGCTCCTTTAGCTTTCCGCACTCAAGCCCGCGCCCGCGCCCAGGCACGCGGATGATTGACCCATAAGTCTCTTGAGTGAACAGTAGAAGAATCATTTCGAGAACTCAGTCGATTGATCAATTTCAAAGAATCAACATAAACATCATGGTTTGCCATCAAGGAAGAAAATCCCGCCTCATCCAAGGCAATTCCAATCCTGAGCAACAAGAACTAGTCCCCGAGCCTCAGCCTGACCCTCAACCAGATCCAATACGTGATGTGACAACAGCCTATCGAAACTGGTGGTTGAGAATGCTTTGGCACATGGCCCATGCGACCATCAGGGAACAGAATCCCAATGCTCCGGATCTAACTTTGCCAGAGTTCCAAATGTTACTTCGGCAATACAACATGGAGTAGGTGGAGGCTCGGCCAATCAAATGACTGCCCAATGCATCCTTGTCCTCCTTGGTCCTTTTCAGGACCACTGAACCCATTCTTGAGATTTCGTTTTAAGTAGGTCTACACATAAATGAAGAGAACACGAAAATGATGAGAGTGAAGAAACAAAAACAATGGTTTCCAATGGTTAATCAGCAGCGGTCTTGGAAGAAAAATATGATCCGTCCGGATGAGGGACCATCCTAACTAAGGATAACTAATATATAATATAGATGTTTTGCCTTTTTGAGCACTTTTTAGTAATTGGTGAATTGGCTTAGTTAGTTTTTATCTGAAATTATGAAAGTTCTAATACTAAATTGCAATGCCTTCCGAACATGGTTTGCGTTATAAAAGGCTCATTCCGTGTCAGAGATTTTTTCTTCTTTGCACAAAGAGAATGAAATTTTTTGACAAATCAATGCTTCATGGTTTGCATAACATCATTTGAAACTCAATTATGGAGAAGAACATGTTCCTAAAATTTCAGAATAAGTTTTTGAGAGGATTCTATGCTCCTAGCAGTTATGGCATTGAAAGTTAAAGAAATAGAGAAGAATCCAGTTTGGGAGAACCTGATTCCCTCCTTGGTTTTCTCCCTTCACCTTTTCCTAACCTCTTAATAAGATCATGTATCATTGCTATTCATCCCATATATTCAACACATTGAACACATTGCAAATAGACAAGCACTATGGTTGTGTCATTTTCTTCAAAGTGAGGCTCGTTCTGCCGACAACTCCTCCAATCATGACCTCTTCACCACATTTGACACGCCCAACACCCAAGAAGATGAAGGCGAATGAAGTCGCAAACACGAGTTCTCGTTACATTTGAACAGCGGAAGTGAGACAAATGATAACACATAAAGGCATTTAGCGTCCTTTGTCTCTGCCCAACATACCAATTAGATCATTGGTCTTTTGGCACGTCTATACTCCGTCCAGATGTTGAATTCCAACACTGGACGGAAATCCCAATGATAATTTTGACACCAAGCACTCTGGGTGTGAAATCTTGATAGATCTCTGGGTTTGAAGTGAGTACTTAGTACGTAAATGGGCGGAATTTCTTTGACCTATCATAGGATCTCCGGATGTTTCCCAAGTCAAGCAAAGTTAAGTTATTTACAATAGAGACAAATTGTAGGGCAGGCATCTTTACTTTCCATGAGCACATGCACTTCATTTTTGATTTTATCATTTCGGTCTGATTTATTTCGTTCCTCATCAAACTTCAAAACATATCTTTTAATTAAGTACTCATTTCATGTCCCTTAGTTGTCCCACACATTTAATGAGCTCTTTGCACATGAAATAACAAACAACCAAGCTCTGACTACGGTAAATAAGGTAATGGAACCGGGTTAATAATTAATGGGCTATGGGTGAGACAATTCGCAACCTTATCGTGCCTTTCTCTATCTCTGTTGGTTACAGACATGGCAAATTTTGAGAGGAGCATCATCTATCAAATCTAAGAGACTGAAATATGTAATGCAGATAACCTACGAGTAGTTCACTTTGAACCTTTCTTCATTGTTAAAAATGATGAAGAAAATAATAGGGAAGGTGGAAGGTAAGATGGACGAGAGACTACTGAACTCCTAGTACGATAGAAAACCTGTAACATGTAAACACCGCGGTTTAAGTGAAGATCAGGGAGAAAAAAACAACCCTCAGGGGACAGAGGTAAGAAAATCGATGGACGAAATACTGTTGGCTGACCAAGCTAACGAGCACGGACCAACTTATTTACGAACAGGAATCAACAAACATCATTTGAATAGAGTAAAAGAATGTTCTAGAAGCTAATCTTGAAAGTTACATCATTTGAATAGAGTAAAAGAATGTTCTAGAAGCTAATCTTGAAAGTTTCATCATATTTCTTAATTTCTATTCTTACTGGCTTCCCTTTCGTGAACAAAGAGTGGCAGGTTCATTTTCATTAAAACTGTCCTTGATGAAGATGCATAATGAATTTAAAATGACTTGATCAACTTTCATCAATTTCCTATCTAGCGCTTTTGTCGTGATTCTCCAAGAAAGGATGCTGGCGTCTTGGATGATGGCGTCTTGACCCATAAGTTTACCAAAGAATGCATTGCGGCCAACTGACGACAAGGACGCAAAATGTGGAAACCGTATTGGGTATGGTATTTTGGCCTCACCCCAAGAATTTCATCAACCAACCAAGACTGGAGAGTCGCCAAACATGGGTAAAATGACCGTTTCTCATGCCTACAAAGACTGATGGAGCATTGGGCGTCTTCTTTTTGTGTCAAATATAAATCAGCGTCAAGGAAAGAGATGCAAAGATGTATGTAGTTATTGGCGGAAATTTACAAGTATGAGACAGACGATTCCCAGGTTTGATCCTCCCGAAAATCAGTTTAAGGTTTTGGCAAAACAAGTGGGCGATCATTCAACGTTGGGAACATTCAATCAAAGAAACAGAAAATAACTCATTATTTCTAAACGATGTAAATAACTTGGGTGTTGCACTATATAGTCCCGTTTAGACGAGACGCGCTATTGCGTTACAAACCATGGTTTTTCGCACGCCCAATTTGGTCCAAAGCGAACGTAACATAGGTTTGGGCGAGGTTGATTAGCGTGGCAAAATTATTCACCCTAGAATCAACGACTCCCTCAGCGTCACCTACACTGATACCGCATACTGTCCAAGGTACGACCAACAGAAGTTGTTTCTGTCTCTTTGTCACTGAGGCGAAATCTGAGACCCGCACGCTACTTTCCGTAGAAGGGGAGCTCGTGCCCTCTAAAAGAACATTGGCCAAGGGTTTTCTTCAATTGGATGTGGACTGATCATTGTTAGTCTGCATTTGATCTTACCAGAGAATAGACACATTAATAACCGCTACCATGGGCTGTCATCCCGGAAACCAACGCTTTCGAGGGGTTCCAATTCAGGATCAAGGTCCCATTGACTGCGTCACTCCCGAGGAGCATAATGACATGGTGGAACGCCGGAACAGTATCTACCGAACCTTGTGGATCATGGTCCAGAGCATCATATTGATGAACAACCCCAACGCCTCTGAACTCACGTTGGCAGAGTTTCGTTTGTTCCTATGTCGTTACATCAATTGATGTGGGTTGATATTCAGGCGGGTATATCACAATCACCACTTCCCTGGTCCTTTTCAGGACCATCACATTTTTCATGCCAAGAGTATTGAGTATAAAGTCAACGGAATTGGTCAATCTGAACAGAATATGTAACGAAATGGCGTGTTCTGGATAACATCTAGGGTTGTTTGTGCTCTTGTCCCTTTCAAAACAGACTTAAATTCATTCAGGGCGAATTATCACAAAATATGTGCCCCCACCATCTGATGATGGGGGATTTCATTTATTCAAGCACCTTCAACTTGGGAAACAAAGACTCAGTATGGGACAGCCGTCTCGTGCTATTTGTCCAGCGTTTAGTTCTCTCCTGGAGGAGAGACATAGTCTTCATTTTCGTAGAATTGGTATTAAACTCTAATAGTACTATTCATTGAGCGGAGGACGCGCCATCTGTTTGGTCTTGATGCGGGCAAACAAACGTAGAAACAAGAAAATACGCTCCAAGATGCCAGACTTAATCAAGAGATTATCAAATGTGCAATCATTGCCCAAGTTCTGTGACACAATGAATAAACCATCAACTCAAATAGGAGACGTTTCAATTTCTCTATGTGTAAAATTTCTCGGGATATCTAAGGAACAATTTTACAGGAGATCATATACTGTGTGATTTATAACGCCCCAACATTTTGGCAATCATTATATCCAACCAAATAGTACTACGATAAGCACAATTTCACATGGTTTTAGTGTCTAACTTTAAACAGATCATTTTTTTTTCCTAACTTAAAAGTGGATTTTTTGGTACAATAATTCGATGGAAATAGATGGTTGGTGATGATGATGAAATGCCGTTGCTATACTGCAAGTATACATAATATAGAACTTTGTTTATCTGCTCTATTTGGACGACAAAAGTGTTTGTAACTATAACCTTATAGCATTTGCATGGTCTCTCCGAAGGTTGGGTGGTGTATTTATGGCGTTACAATAGATCAGCAAAAAGTTGTGTTGCGAGAAATACCTTCTTAAAGTCAGGCATGTTAGAGCGTATTTGTGAATTTTACCGTTTGTTTGTGCGCTCCGAGAGGAGGGAAAGGAATGAAAAGGGCTTTACCGTGCTCAAAGGCACGTTGAATAAGGCCATTTTATACTTGCTGCTTTACCGTTTACGGCAAAAATAACCAACATTTGTTTAGACTACAAAATATGTTATTTCGAAATTTCTATAGTATAATTGAGTCTGCTTACGAGTTGAATTCCAACAAATCGAGTTGACTTTTCATTTGATGAGGACCCTTGTCCCCTATAGCTATACCTATATAGGTCTATATATGGGAATGCTATAGTTATAGTTACAATTCTTGTGCTCGAGCACCATAAAATTTGCTTTGACGAAGTTGAAAGTTAATCCATTCATTTCTAGCCTTGGAAACTTACATTCCAGTTGACCGTTTTTTTTCCTCTAGTTTAGCAAGTTGGCTTTATAAGCATTTAAGCATCATATTAAAACGCTTTGCAAATTATTGTGTTGAGGCATGTCGTTTATTTAGATCAAAAACATGAGAGGCTCAAGGATGCTGCCTTGGGGACCCCCACGTTCTGCTTTCAGTTTCAAAGACCTAGCTAGCATTGGGAATTCAACACTTTTCCAGGTCCAGGTTGCAAACATTTGGAACACCTCACCAGACCCTCGGGTGGCCGAAACAAATATTTTAAGGTGTGAATCCCCAAAACTAAATTTGATGAATCCGAGTAGGGACACAAATCCCTTAAAAATTCCTTTGCGGAGAAAAAACGACCACGAAATCGTATCCAACTTTGCAGTATGTTCCAGGATCACAGGTGCCCATGTTTGGAATGGCCATCCACGTCCCTCAAGCGGAGTTTGGTATCAACTTAAAAAGGTGACAAAAGAATCAATTTCTTACACACAATAGATCCAGCACTGTTCTACAAATCGTTATGCTTTGTCCGTTAGAAATTAGATATCATCAAGGAAAAAGGAATTTTGTTCTCACGATGGACATTTAGTTTTCAGTTGTGGATTGACGTGAAGCGCTGGACGCAAGTGCAAAATCCCTGTGGGAAATTGTTCGAACAAATCGAGAATGCCGATTTTCGACGCTCCTTTGAACATTCAGAGCACACGTCAGTCTGTCAATCAGGAATTGGTTGAATTGTCAAGATTTTCATCAACAACCTACCCAGATCTGTTTGGGTACTTCCCTCAAAAGCTGGAAAAGGGTTTCATTCTTTGTGTTAGGTTACCAAAAACTGAGAATATGGCTTTTTCGATTACAGCTTCAGCCATTAGTTATAATGAACTGTATAGTGCGAGTATTATATATTTTCTAGTAGGATACACTGCCATTGTTGCATATGGAGGGCTGTTTATGATCAATGCATGCTTATTGCTGATCTTCAAACGTACCCTTGCCAACGTGAGAATTGCATCAAGTAATTCAAGCAAATGCCTAAGATAACTGTTGTACCAACGAGTGCTAACCAATCGTTATCAATTTAGCAAGGCCCCCCCAAGTAGACGTACGTAACGATGCTACTAAAGGTCCTCAGCGTTAAAGAAAGAAGAACTTTACAGGGACAGTAGAATTTGGGAAGTTCCTGAAGCAGAACTGGGACCGCACCCATCAAGCCGGCCAACCCAAAGGAAAGAAGGCGAGGAATGGTCAAGCAATCGGAAGTCGTAGCATCATATTGAATTCATAAAGACTGATATTACCCTCTATTGGATTGAGTTGTGAATCCCGATATTTACATTTGTGAATATAATGATGTTTTCAATGCAAAATTGAAGTCTTTCTAATTGACCCATCTAAATTGGGTTGGTGGACTACCTTACAATTACCGGGAATATACTACGTCAGAACCTATTGAGGTGCAGTAGTTATATTTATAATTTCTTATCTAAACCTACCGTGCATCTAAGTAACATCTGACCCACCCAGGAATTTGAGATGACGGATCGGACTAATCCTGGAATGGAGGGTCGATCAGCATATTTTGTCAAAACCTTGACGGAGCGGGTAAATTTAGAAATTTTCAGAAACCCCTTATAATACCCAATGAAGTTGGACGAGAGTTGAAAATTCGGAAATTCCAACTCTTTGTTTTAATCTTTTTACAACATTCTAGTGCACAGTGCAAGGGGTTCAGGTGAATCTCTTGGACAAGTTAAATGCCGTGACGGGCACGCTTTTTCCAAGAAGGCGCAGTCTGTCTGGGTTCGGTACGAACTGTTTCTCTGTTTCATTATTTAGCTGATGGTTTGTTAGTCTCTCCTGGATCTTCCACGACGACACACTCAACATTTCAATCATGGTCTCCCATCCTGGAAACAAAGGTTTTCGAGGAGTTCAGGTTCACAATCAGGATCAGAGCCCCCTGGACTTCATCATCCCTCAAGAACACAATGAGACGGTAGAACGTCGGAATCAAATCTACCAAACCTTGTGGAATCTGGCTCAACAAATAAGCCTAGAGATCAATCCCAACGCTCCCGAACTCACCTTGGCCGAGTTTCATTTGATTCTCCGGCGTTACATCAATGAGCAGTGTTCATTAACATTTGAGGAGCATATTGCAATCCATCCATCTTGGTCCTTTTCAGGGCCACCACATCCTTTATGCCAAAAGAGTTTTATTGAGCCCATTGAATTTGCATCTATTTTTAGCAAGCTGAACAATGACATTGGTGTATTTGCATTATCGGTTTTGCATAACTATGGTTTTCAGGATTATTGAAAAAAAGTAGACTAGAGTGGTGAATAAAAAGAAAAGGAGCTTAGGGATGTTCTGAAGCGAAATATTTTCGGCCAAATCTTGCAGAAATCCGGTGAGAAATAGCTTTATCAATTATCGAGTAAGCTTTCTTGATCTTGTTTGCATCGATGAAAAATCATGAAATCAATCCATCCTGATCATGATTTGGAGTCCAGTCAGATTAGCAGACAAACTTGGAAGGAGAGAGAGGTTGAGGGTTTAACGGAAACACTTCCAAGTTCATAGCCCTGCTGATTTACCGTCAATCCGCCGACCAATGGCGAGGCTATTTCCAGCGCCGGTGCCGATGTTGGAAACACTTCGTCCAATCAAAAACTCTTGGACTCTTGTGATTCGACCAATTAGAGAAGAACTACATCTGTTAAGAAAAACAGGCTTGGCAACGACGACCAAGGAGTTGCATTTGAACATACTTGGATTTGCGCAGAGTCGAGGATTCTTTCGTATGTATTGTAGTACAAATTAGAAGATGACCGCTTCTCTTGAGTTTGATTAGGGAGTCAGAGTCACTTTGCAATGAAGCAAATTGAAAAGCAATAAATTTGGGTAAAGAACTTGATCATGGTCTTTGTTGTCATCTCTTGGTTTCCAAAATTAATTTTCAAGTCAGCCGACCAAACCAAGGAAAGATTAAATGATACTTCCACATACATCGTTCTCGCAAGATGGTTATCTCAATTGTGCAGCTAATTCTTACATATATTCTAAATGCTGGCTAATGCTTGTCCATGGTTTTGTGCAATTGTTTTCCCGAAGAACTCAAGAATTGAGAAAAATGCAAGCCCGCTGGCAAATTAATTATCACAACAGAGCATCACAGCACTTTTTCTGAATACCTAAATAACTGCAACCAAGCCAAAGAAAGAGAAAAACAACTGGATTTCACATCCCAAGTAGTATTCGGTCCAGGGCATGAATTTTGCGATTCTAAGTCATGCACATTTTTCACGGCAATTCTGGCTTAGATTTATTATGCATATTTATTGTGATCTCAAAATAAGGTTAACCTCATAGAGTAAGGGGTGACTTACTTCAGGCCCTTTGGACTGAATGCGAGCATTGATCCAGCAAATTTCGTATATTTTTCTCGACCCTTTCTTTTTAGGTAATTGGCCGTTGGAGTTATATCAACTCCAACGGCCAATTATGATGATGTAATGAAACCACCTCGACCCCCATTAGTCACATCGAGGGACGATCGAATTCTCCCAGGGGGTGACGAACCATGTAAAAACGGCGGATTATATCATTTCCAATTAAGAGCGGAGAATGTTGGCAATCTTTCCCATGGGATCAAAGAGCTTTTGAATAAATTAATATTCTTGATCCCCCAAACCTATTAAGTCAGAAGATCAAGCCTCTAGTAAGTAGCGTGATTAAAATTTCAACTTGATTAATTGCTATATGTGCAGTCCAATTGCTTGATTTTAATCCAGAAAATCTCAAGTCCTTACTTTTCAAAGTGTGTCACGAAAAGTAAAGATACACTTTCACTGTAGACTAGACTACTAGAAGACTACCACCACGAGAGCATATTTAAGTATCTACAAAACTTTAGGCATCAAACTAAGCGTAAAGATTCCCTCAAAATAACACAGTCTCAGGACGATTGCAAGTTCTAAAAGCAATTTCAGGACATTTTTCCTCCCTTCTAACCACTTATTCCATCATGGAAACAACGTCCAAGACTAAACTTATTAGAAATTTAAAGAATAAAGAAGTTGGCGGTTCGGATAATCTAAAGAGAAGTTTGGCCACGGGAAATAGAACATGCCAATTTCATGCAAAATTTTCCAAAGCAAAAGTCATTTTTCTACACAACATTAAGCCTCAAAGATATGTTCTGTGTTGACTTTTGGACCGAAACAAAAGGGTGATTAGTCTAAAGTAAATGACAAGGTCATAGATATTGTTTTAATTTTAATGTGAATTTGATCTCCAACCCATTAGAAAAGGCAAGCAACTTTCTTTTACATTTACAAACAGAATGTCATTCAAATTATACAAATCACTCCAAGAAACGCCAGCACACCCAAAATGCTACCCAGCTCGGCTAGAAATTTCGGACCATTAACTACAAGGGATAGGGACGCTCTCAGTATTCTAAAGGGAATACCCATAGACCACGGATCTCCTTCAAAGAAGAAAATTTGATAAGAAGGATGAGTCCCATTACTGACCATTATCACTTGTCCATCACACGCGCGTAAACACGATGAAACGAGTCCCAGCCGGGCCGATCAGCTCAGCCAATGACCCACTGTGCAATGACCAATGAAACCAATAGCGGCGGCGAACATAGCGCCAGCAGCTAAGGACAGGTTGCAAGTGCCCCGCTCCTTCAACACTGTCCTAAATAGGACGAATCGATGGCACTGGGTCATTTGGTCTTTTGCTGTTAACAAATTCAGACGCTTGAAACACTCACGTCGAAAAGAGAGTTTAGTCAAGATGTCTTTCTCATCTTTGCCCGAATCTGTGCACCATCACATTTTCCAACACTTGGATGACAAGGACTTGGAGTCTTTGAAGGCCGTTGGGAACATATCCTTGAACCAATCACTATCAAGCTTGTGGATATACGTTGGAGTCCGTGGAGTTGTGTGCCCCAACATGAACATGTCATTGCAGCGAGCCGTCATGACTCAAAATCCTGGAAGAAGTCACTTCCATCTGAATTGTATTAACTCACATGAACCCTCCAGAGTTCAGTATCGGCCTAACAAGATGGAAACTAAAGGCTTGGAGGTAAGAACACATTTGAAAGAAATGCAAAATTCAAAGCTCTTCATTGACTCTGTCTTTTCTAAACTGTAGCACCTCAAGTGCACTTATTATGTTAGCCTTATTCCAAGTCTTGAACCACGGAATGTAAAATCGCTGGGCGACCTAAGAGAACTAACAAAGATAACCATTTTTGTATTACAGATGATCGTTCAATATCATCACAGGTTGACCTGTGGCACTGATGTGGACCCATTTGTTGGATCACTTCGTTTGCCAGACAATCGGCAATCTACCAGCAAGTTCCCATTCGATTGGAGCTGCAGCTACGGTGCCATTATCTGGAAACATATTGGTGCAAGTCTCTCCAATATTGTCAGAACTAGGCACAACAACCGTACCATGCTGATCCAAACCAAGAGCGCCTTGTTTTTCATCGATCTGCTGAGTGGTCATATCATTTGGTCGCGAGTACTCCACCTGGACAATCCCAAGTTGGCCCAAGCTCGAGATTTCGTCATCACGGACCAAGCGATCTACATGCTGCTCAACATGCATTCTTCAGATGGCGATGTTCTCATCCTCCTCGAATTTTGCATTGTCTCCGGATCCTTCAAAGCGTTGGGCTTCAACTTCAGGGTGTCAACGGAACCAAGTGCAAACCATCTGTTAAGGAGAGGGGATCCTCCCCACAAAGTTGTTGTGACCAACAACTACGACCGGGTGGAGACCGACGAGTTCCAATTGGCCGACCTTCAAAGCGCGTGGGTGGAACACAACAAGCTCTTTGTGATTGCCAAGAAGGTTTCGTCTTTTCAAATGTTATCTTTATCATTGCATTCGGGTTCCAAAGCGAACTTCCACTTAGAATTTGAGGTCATTGCTGAAGATGCCCGTGGACATTGAACCAAATATAATGCTACTTTAACAGTTTGATTTGAGTTGTGATGTGTGTGTGAAGTCACTTTTTTGCTCTCATGTTGAATGTATCTTTAACGAAAAATACATAATGTGCCATTATCCCAATGCAACTTGGAAGTATTTGATGCGAACTCAATAAATTAAGTCCGATCAATCGTGTTGTTTCTCAAAGGTATGGGTGTACCAGCTAACCCAGTAGTTGAGAAGTCGACGGATTTGACCAGGTTAGAGGTTGAAGAGGTGTCCCCACTTACAGTAGAGCTGGATAAGATAGTTTTTCGAAACAGCCTTTCCTGATAAAGGAAAAGGCTGCCAGTTTGACCACCCCAAGTGGTGTCAAAATCTTGTCAAGTTCGGCCTTGAGAAGTAGAATAGGAAGAAAGGATGTTCTTTGTCCTTTTTTCCACCCGTGCCGTCAAGTGCCGTCAGTCCATGAGACTTAAGACGTGCTTCCTGGTTCCGATTCGATCCCGAATTCCCACTCACAAAGATGTTCTTTGTGTTCCACTGTTAGCAACCCTTCTGGATGAAGCCAATTGCAAGCAAATGCATGTGGAAGAATCACGCAAAGTCCACTATGACCGATCTTCTCGCTCTCTGGACCCATTATCCATAGGTTCTCGCGTTTATATCCAAAGCCTACCATCAAAACGTTGGGACAAATGTGGAGAGGTCCTGAAACAATTTGGTCGCCGTTATCTCATTATCGAAAATGGAGGAAAATCGTGGCGAAATCGCCGTTTTCTCCGGATCGATTGTTGTGACACTTTTCAAAACAAAGATCCACCAAATACGAACACACAAAAAGCGCGCTTTATTGCTTTCCCTCGTAGCCTGAGATCGATTGTAAAGCCAATTAGATAATGATATAGAGTAGAATTTTACCGTCAAATATACCCGGAATTGGTGGGATCATAAATATAGGTTGTGTGACTAATGCCACTATGTTTTCTATATGCCCTTTGTTCTTATTCCACGTTTCACTTCTTCTGATCATTCTTCTCCTGTCCGTCCTGCGAGGCAGACCATTACCGAACCACCCGAAATATATCTTCGACAGTTTTACTTCAATCAACTTATTCGAAAACGCGACATCATTCCGGTAATAAACAATGTTATTTCAGACAAGTAAGTCTCAGGTTAGTTACGTCTATCTAAATGTAATACAGGATTTGTTTTCACTTGATCTGCGGATCATGCGTTCCAATCTTCAAAATCAGCCGTTTTTAGGCCAAACAAATAATGTGCTACCATTATATGCATCCAAATTTTGGGGCTCTCTTTATTTTGATTTCCTTCCTATCACCTACCTATCCGGCCCTAAAAGACGTGGCAATGAATTGGGGGACCATCTAACCAGACTTAAATTCACCCAAACAACTAGAGATTATCTCTTACAGAAGTACTCTATTGCTCCGTGCAAACTCAAAAATTTGCTATGTATGCCAACAAAAATCCTAAGAAATGATTTTTATTTTTATTTTTTATTGCGATTATCAGCCGCTCAATCTCATCAAAACACTCCATGCACCAAATACAATTCTAAACCTATTAATTTTCCTCCCATTCTTGAAGTCGTCTCACATTTTCTAGTAAACATAACAAATTAACACTGAAATTATTTGCTTTGCTCTGTTTTTCATGTTCTTCTTTCTGTATCTTTTTCTTAGTCTCTTCTTTTCTTTTAACTTCAAACCGATATGATTTCCTACAAGCCTTTCAATTTGATTTTGTAATTCTTCCAACTCACGTTATCGTGTTGCAGCTTGGCCTCTGTAACATTATTGACTATATAAGTCATATCTTCGTTAAATTGCCCAGGTCCTGGTGAAAACAAGCTTTTGCTTACCCAGAACCTGAGGAATTACATGCTCATGAAATTTTTGATGTATCAAGATGCTAACGCAATGATAAAATGCCGACATTATTTCATCATGATCAAAGTGTTCCTGAAATAAATCTATCTATCTATCTATCTATCTGATCGGCTCGTCCATGAGAGTGAATTGGACCACTGAATATTATATATTCTAATCATAAATGCCGAGGCTCTGGGTGGCTCTTTTCTAATATGCAGCCTTATTCTTGGTCGATGGTCATGCTGTAAAAAACTATCGACGTTCCTCTGATGCAGTGTGACCCAACGCAAGAATCACCTGAATGTATTTCAAGAACATGTTTTCTTCCCACTTTTATTTAGACACATGCGGCTAGATTAATTTTCATGTTTGCAGTGCTATGGGCAAAACTAAACACAATTTACACTTATTTACGCTATTAGCTTGAAGAACCACTGGTAGAGCTCCCATTCCAACGAAGAAGGGTAGAGAAATGAAGACCCAAGATCAGGAACGAGTTTTAAAGCAGCCCTGGTTCCGAAACCTAGAACGGCAGGGTTGCATTTTGGCACTCATTTATGGAGTTTTTATTTTGATATTGTGCTCTCTTTAGTTTGTGATGGGAGCCCTAACCGAGGTCCTTTAAGCTAAAAAGCTGACCTTCCGGATCGCAACATTTTGGAGCATAGAGACCCTCTTTGGGATCAGGATGTGGTTCTATCATGACGATGATTTAGTTCGTATACATGCCCTCGTGACAAGGTAAAAAGGAACCTTGTACCTTGTCAACAAAGAAGAACCGGAAGCTTCGCTTGAGTGACCCTATCTATGATGGTTTTTAGCAGACATGACAGATTTACTAATACATATTTACATGTGAAGAAACAATTCAATTTCGAAAAAGAGTATGACTGGAACATGGAGAAAATCGGAACATGGAGATACTTGGAACATTGAAATGTAATTGGAACATTGAGACATAATTGGAACATTGAGACATATTTGGAACATTGAGACATAATTGAAACATTAAGATAGAGAAAGAGAATGAGAGGAAATATGAATGATGACATATGCTTTGTGCTATATGCCTTTAGTGAAAGCAAAAGTTAAAAACCAAGTCTGTTTCTTCACTGAGGCTCGCTTCCCTTTTTTTTCTCTTCTTTTCCATTGTGTTGCCTTTTCTCTTCGTTTTCGTTCGGCTTTTTCCCTCCATTACTCTATTTCATCTAATTTGATGCTTGAGTGGGCATGCAATAAACAATAAACAATATGAAATTACTAGCTCTTCATGGAATGTGGATCGGTCTTGGAAGATTGGGTAGAAATTAAATAGAGATAAGAATGACCGAGGTCCATCACACCTACAGACAAAATGCACCTTATTGGGGCACCGACTGGCTAGTCGGGGAGCTCATGGATAAAAAGGCCTGAAACAAAAGATCGTGGAAAGCGGGAATCAATTGCGTCCGATAACCAATTATGAGCGAAGGGAATCAACAGCATCCTTGTCATATTTGGAACGTTCATAAAATGGGGCACGTGAACTCATTCTTGAGCACGGAATAATTTGTCTTCCTTCTTTAGGGCATCGCGTCCCTTTGGAGCACAGAATCATTTGACTTTCTGTTTCAGGGCATCGCGGAACAGACTTGGCGGAACTTGAACTTTTTCGTACTTTTTCTCTGATTAACAAACTCCAACTTTTACTGACACCTGTTCGAAGGGTAGTTAAATTTTGTCCGTGTCCATTACGCTTTTGCGTGTATAAAAAGAATGCCTGGTCCCCTTTCCTCCATTCTTGGAGGGCAGTTCCAGCTTAAAGAGAGTTTGAAGCTGCATAAATAAATAGCACGGTGAAATTGTATAAAATTGGCATTGGGCATCGGATGGGGCGAAATGCGAAGGGGAAATCATTTGTGTACGAGGATGAAACCAATTGGCAGACTCGTCAAATTTATCCACTGAGCGGCGGACTTACAGAAGAAGTGATGTATACAAACTAAAGCATCGTCATGAGAGAACCACACCCTGATCCCAAAGAGGAACTCTATGCTCCAACTTGTTGCGACAGACTTGGAACAGGCGCCGTAAGTGCATGCTTTTCTCTGTATATAAAGCCATGTTTATATATGAATAAAAGGCAGTCTACGACTAACCACCGAGACCAACCCTTGTTTTTATTTCTAATTAATACATTGCAACCGTGATCTAGGTTGACCAATACAGGGATATGAAATGTGGTGTATGCGTAAAGGTTAACAAGATTGGCGAAGACTGGCCCGTAGATGTCACGTTGTAGGAGGAGAAATAAGTTAAGTTAATAGTGAATGTAACCATTAACGTAATGGGGCCTGGGATAACGTCCTAATAAGTTTGGTATTTGTTCAAGATCGGGAACGAGGAGAATATCTACAGGGTGGATTTTATAAGGTGTTACAGAATTTGCTTTGGCAAAAGTGACAATATGGTTGAACCATTTACTTTCAAAATTGGTGCCCCAATTGCCAACGGTATTGGCTTTGCATTGAAACCATTGCAACATTTTTTGAAAAACAGCTTTCGACTTACGGAAGCAAAGATCAGCAAGTCATTTCTAGGGACAGTACAGAGCGTGCCAGCGGTGAGGCTGACAGTGGGTGTTTTCTGTGCATATCTTTTGTCAAGAGCGACCAATTTGACTAATCTTTTTTACACTGAAAGGGAGTTCATCGAAGAGCCTAAATCCAGAATCTGGTGTATCTAGAGCAATTTTCATAGCGGCAATAGATGCTTTTTTGTAACACTTTATCCCGTTCACCCTGCAATTGGATTCGGGTTAGGACCACGTCGAAAGTAGTCAGAGGAGAAAGACAATATGTAATTGGTTTTGGTTAGGACCATACCAAAATAGTCAGTGAAGGAGGGAATACAAGACTGATGTGTCGACTCTATCCACAATGGGCAATTTCAATGGTTTAGTGGGCATAAATGAGTCCCTTTCCAATGCAAGGCTATTTGTAAGAGCCATGCATTCATCCGGGGAAAATAGAGAGAAAATAGAAAAGTGTTGTGCCATGACCTTGCGGGAATGAACCTTCACATTGAGGGAGGCTTAATCTATGGGGAAAGTGTAAGTGGACACTATTTAGGATAAGCGGGCGTCCCAAGCGGTGTTGATCTGAAGCACAGGCCTTCATTAAATGGAGAGGAGTAATAACAATGGACTTGGGAGGATTTGATGAATGCTTGATGAAAGAGAGTAGTTAATCAGAACCAAAAACCAATATGGGATTTTTTTTGGTTGAAACCTCGGTGATGTGACATTGTGCCTTTGAAATGGGACAATGATTTAGTGCCCTCGAATCTGCAAAGTGATGAAAAAAGATAGCCATAGTAGATGACCCTCACGGGGCCACGAAAGCTTGTGGGTCATGTTGGAGACAGATCATACATCAGTGTGGTCACCCGAGCAAAATGAGTAGCCAGTGAAGAAGGGGACAGTATGATCAACGAGTCCACTCAATCCGCAATGGACGTTGTCAATACTTGGAAATGGCCTTGTTTTGGAAAGGAGTTCATTAGTGCCAACCGTTCATCTGGGGATAAACAGAGATCCTCCTTGAGCCATCAAATGTTAGGCCACGACCCTCCATGGGTGGTCTCCCAGATACCTATGGGGACGTTTAGGCCAGGCTGGCCAGGTTTTCTTCAGCCGACGATGCTAGTTCGTGTAAAATTGATGCCAAAAAAATGCTACTTGGAATTCGAAAATGCTAGAACAATGCTACTTTTTTAAGAAAGGCATATTATTCATGGTGCTCATAAAGGATTTCAGTTTCATAATTCAATTATAATTGGCACTCTTTGAATGGGTATGTTCAGGCAATATTTGAAAATTAAACTTTTGGAAGAAAAAATTGAAAAGCACAAAAATCTGAAGAAAACCCTTGCAGTAAAAATTGATGCAGTTGTGTTTTTTGATATTCTCCTAATTTTGAAGCCTTTTGAAGAAAATTTTTCACGATTTGAACAAGGTTTTTTTTTTACACAAAATTATTATTATTCTCATCGCCAAAAATGTTCATCTTGGGTTATCCTGCAAATAAGATAAATTGTTTTTGCGTCGTGCATCATACTTCAAAGTAGACATTAGCAAGGGCCACAATACGTTTCTTTATCCATAGAGCTCAATTGTTGAATCTATCTTGAAATTTTTTCGCTATTTTTGAATTTTGTCATTTGGTTTACCTTAATTATGTGGGGGAAATACTTTCGGAATACCATGATACTAACCAAAATATTTATGTTAATTTGAATATTACAGTGAAATTAACCCATACTTACATTTACTTAATGATTTGTACCCAGTTCTTATACCTGCACTGACCATTTTAATCATTTTTTTGATTTGTGTTAGCCAACCTAAAATCTTTTTTGTGCGCCGAAAGTCTAGGTAAAAACAGAGATTTGGCTAAATCTTTTTCAGTGAAATAATGCTAGGAAAATGCTAAAATGCTAGAAAAGATTTCACAATGCTTGGACCATTTAAAAAATGCTAGTTCAATGCTAAAAACCAGACCAATGCTAATCTAAAAAAATCAATGCTAGCGGCTTTGAAACAATGCTAATTTTCAAAAATTAGCATCAAAAAATGCTACCTGGTCAGCCTGGTTTAGGCAAGCTCTGGCAGGTTCGTTTGTTTGCTGGTACCAGTGTCAGCGATGCAAGTTTGGAGCTTCAAACATGTTTTTGAGAAGCTGACCCTTCTTTCACATTACTATATGAGGAACGGTCAGCTTCGTTAAAACTAGTTCGAAACGGCAATTTAGCATCACTGGCATTGGCAGGCAAGTTTGTTTGCTGGTACCAGCGCTTGCCTAAATGTCCGAATAAGAGAACGCGAATTGGGATTTTGACTGAGCTGGAGGAGAGAAGAATCATACAAGACATTCCACTGCAAAGAAGGAGAGAAAGAGGACCTGTAAACTGAAATAGGGGAGAAAATCCTTGAGTCGGAATTGTTCCTGGATTGGAACTGGAATCGTGATAGATGAAACCTTTTTATTGTCAAGGTATTGACAAGTCAGAATTGTTTTGAATCCAACAAGAAGTAAACCATTTCCACATTAATTTGCAGCAAAATTGAACCATGCGATTCCTCGAAGTTCACTTAAAGAAAAACCAAATCAATAGATCCAAAATGGATGGGAGGCTTGTTCTGGCTTCATACAGTCCACATGTCGTATGCTCTGAAAATTGGACGGAACTAACCTATAGGGAATAAAACAGGAAAGGAAGGAGCGCTTATAACCCACGATGATTGAGGAGTACAGCACTTGGTTTAGCTGAATTTCACTTCAGAGTGAATTTGCATCTCATGAGCCCCGAGGATCAATAGTGACGAAAAGTCACGTTGAACAGATGATTCCTCCATCTACTTGATTCATTTCAGTCAACTGAATCAGTTGGGTTAGAACACCATGTCCATTGTCTGACCAGCACATTTCCATAAGACAAAGCTATACTCAGTTGGGCAGATTTTGCACAGAATGGATAATTGCTCACAATGAAGTCGAACTTCTCGAGACCCAGGTACGAAATGAGTGCGGGTGGGTCAATGTACAACATCGGCCATAGGAGTTGCGTTCGAGGCCTAGGAAAACTGGAAGAGAGAGGTGTTCTTTGGGATTGAACGAAGCCCACCGAAGTAGGAGTATATTCGTCGGATGGGAGCCTGCAAACCAAAAGGAACATCAATATGGGTTGGGTTCATCTTGTCCACAAGTAACAATTTGGGAGGGGAACATCTTTTCCACATGGAACATCAACAGCGGGTGGGTGCCTCTAATCCAGAAGGATCATCTTCTTGGGGCTGGGTGCACCTTCCCAACAAGATCCATCGTGCACATAGAGTGTAATCACTAATCACATCATTGGCAAGTGGAAAGATAATTGTTGAGAAGTATGGGGCCTTGGTGTGAATTTCCTTAAACCCTCCACGAGGATTCGTTATCCACCGAAATGGGTCCTTGGTTGAAAGATGGATTTCATGCTCCCTCGATTGATCAAATAATGATGCGATGACTTCGAAATTGGAGAGAAGATCACCATGACGGTTGTCGTCAAGAATTCATCCGAGACTCCACCAGAAGGTTTCGAAATTATCGGAGGGGCTTCCGTTGCATATACCCAAATGGCAATTGGTAAAAATTGAAGTGAAGCACAAAAGACATGTCACTGAGAGTTATAGGTAAGAAATGTCACGGTCGCCATGTATTAGTCAAACTAAAGCACGGTCGTCATGTATTACCTAGAAATAAAACAACAGTTGGTCTCGGTGGTTAGTCTCAGACTGCCCTTCATTCCGGAGAAACATGGCTTCATGTACAGAGAAGAGCATGACCTTACGGCGCCTGTTCCAAGTCTGCCGCAACATTTTGGAGCATAGAGTCCCTCTTTGGGATCAGGGTGTGGTTCTCTCGTGACAATGCTTTACTTTGTAAGCAAATATATCTCATAGCTGGTAGGCGGCTGAGCGACTCTTGGGACTCGAACGACTTGTGGTAAAATGGTTGCCAGCAGAGGTCTTGATGCCTTCTCACCTTCGGTTTCTGCTGAGGATATTTTTGATGAATTCGATTTCGAAATTATGATTGTGTAAATGCAGGGAGGAGGATTGACGAGAGGTGTTTTTGGGTTTCTGAGGCTGTCATCCGGATTTCGGATCCTCCTCGCTTGATGAAACCGAATCATCTGACGAGCTCGATGAAACTCGGCTCCGGCCAATTATTCGCAACTTCTTTGTCACCTCATGAATCTGCCCAAACATTGCGTGTATTGGGATCTTCGATCTTGATTCATTTCGGCCCACAGAGCCTTGAAGAGATGACTGGGCAGAATGGTTGCTAGTTCGGCGAACCTTCAAAGTTGGGTTTGAGCCTTCCGGCGGATTGTGGCCTGTCGTCGAGTTTGAGGGATCTGCGGGGTTTGAAGTCATATGTTGCATGAGACTCGCCATGGTTGCCCACTCCTTTGGAGTGGAGAGTTGTTGCATGGCTGATGCCCATGACACGGTGTCGGTTTAAGTGTTGACAATTGGCCGGGAAGCATAGCCATTGGATTCAGCATAAGCCCCTGGTACCCTATGATGCAAGAGGACTTCTATGTCACTTATCATCGCGCCGACTTGACTTTCCCAGAGTTCCGTACAGCAGTTGCAGAAGTTGAAGCCCTTCTAAATTCAAGACCATTATGGAATCAAAATCTGATGATGTCCCTGTTCTAACACCTGCTCATTTTCTAGTTGGGTTGGTTGGTGGATACTCACTTTGTCCTCCCTTGGAGAAAAGATTGACGCCGGATGAAAGATTCAAGTACCTAAACACGACGTTAGATCACTTTTGGAAGAGATTTATGAACGAGTGCTTACCCTAGTTACACCCTAGAAGAAAGTGGCGTCAAGAGACAAGAGAACCCTCTGTTGGAGAGTTGGTGGGTCTGATCATAGAAAACCATATCTAGAATGCTTAAGTTCAACAGGAGCTGTACCGCATGAGCATGTTTTCAGGTCAGCTGACGCTGGTGGAAATGGGACAACGATATTTCGTTAAATCTTGCTTCAGGCAAGTTGAATTATTATCATGAAACGTTTGTTATTCCTCTTTAATCTTAATATCTTTTGAATCTTACACATATACAGGTAGAAAGAGTGGTAGAATAATAAAAAAACATGCTTTTTAGGGCATAATACACGTAACATGTAAAAAAAAAAGATTTGGACATTAGTAGAGCAAATCATCTACTCTATTGATTGCCCTTGTTTAGCAACGCATCTCGAAAATCTCGAAAGTGTAACAAAATGTATCCGAAATTGCAACGCAATGATGAGGCATTCGGAATTTCGTTTCAATCTCCCAACAATGTGCTTGAATGTGGGCGACATGATTGCGCCTATACGTAAACAAGGTAATCCCGACACCTCTGGAGGTCAGCCTGAACCCAGGCTTGATGTTCCTTGCGTTTCAGTTAAGTGTTTCCACCACATGGATGAAAACTTTAACTTGAGCCCCATTTTAACCTCTTCAAAATTTCGTTCTTAAAAATGTGGTCGAACAACTTACTCAAACCCGTTTTATGAAGCGTGCTGGACGAGAGCAATTGCTTGACAAGGAGTCTTATTAGGGGTTTCTACTCTGAATTTGGACGAGCCGTCAACGATTCAAATTTGCACCATAGTTGTCCTAAGTAGCTTGACTACGAATGAAACATTTATTCCACCAGCGACAGCTGAGACGAAAACATGCGATCGCAGCGCCCTTGATCGATCTATATATGAAGTTATCTATGGGTCTGATTGACGATCAATTGCCGGGACGACTTTGGAGGTTTGTGGTGATATAAGAATTAAGCCAAGGACAAGATGAACGAGTCAGACAAGTATTCATAAGAGATTCTAATGGTTCAATATTGAAAAGACCCCTTTCAAAATTACTACCCTTAGATGTTGAACCACTCAACTAAACCTGGTTTGAAACTTTTTGATTCAAGGCCGGAGATAGGGTGGGAAAACATGTCAGTCATGAAATGACATCAAGCTTATTATTTCAACTTTTAAGATAAATGAATAAATGAAAAAGAAAACAAACACATATCCGTGTGGGCCTTTCTCACGTCACTTCAGTTTCAGATCATGGAAGACCTCATCGACCTCCATCCCAGCCAACACAAAAGGAATTTCGGGGTGAATAATGATCTACCCGATTTTTCGGAAGAACTTCCTCCGACTCGGCATCCGCCGGCAGTCTGCGACCTGGAAGAATCGATGTCAAGAACAGTCCATGGAACAATCGTTCCGAGAGGCGAGAGATGGGTCTCAAAATTCTTCCCGTATTCACGATGAAGGAAGAAGCTAGAATGATCAGGGAAAGAATTCATCAATTTACACGAGACTTCCTTACTATAACGGAAAAGGAATTAAAAGGTCGAGAATTATGCATCGGAAAATATGATGAAAAAAAAGAGGACATTGAAGCTCATCCTGTTTTCCAAAGTTTCAAGGACACGGTTGAAGAAACTGGCATTTTGATTGTCGACACCGAAGGTCCCAGCCAAAGACGCTTGAAACATCATCAAATTCCACTTGAAGCCTCGTCGGCAATGGTCGAAGTTCGTCAATTGGGTGATATCCTTGGAAATGTGGTCATCATCCAGACACTTAAAGATTGTCGAGAGGAGCACATGGGTTGCCGATCAGGGATGAAGTAATTCTTTCCAATTTGGAATAGCGGACACTAGACTTCTTTCTTCGAAAAAATATTTTTCATACATTCGAAAAAACTGTTTTCGTTTTTTCGAAAAAATCAGCTTAACAAAAAACCGAAAAAAATGGTTGCACATTTCGAACTTCCTACCCTGGCTTCAACGAGGTGCATGATTACAAAATATTGTACCAAAAGATTTAGTGTTCGAAAAATGAATTAAGACGCCTAGAACATGCCAAAATGAACATGAACATATGAACATTAGTATATGTATGGTTTTGATATCCCAGCCCTTACCAGCCAAATAAAATCTGTTTCCCAAAAGTATATTTCAGTGCCCAAGCTTTGAATTCTAGGCAAGAACCTAGAAATTGTACGCTTTCAAGTTAAAGATCTATGAGAGTAGAGTGAGTGGTCTACGTACAACTTATCCCAAAAGTAGAATTTTAAGTCAAACTTCATTCTCCCATTTTGTTGATCAGATACATAAACTTACGACAACTTATCCTAACAACAAAAGTATGAGTTTTCACCGGCTCATTGTTTAATGCCATTAAAATTTGGGTTTGACAGTTGAAGGACCAATTCATATTAGTGATGGGTTTCGATCCGGAAAATCGCTATTTTGAAGGACCTTTGGTAGGGCTCCCATTCCAACGAAAAAAACGAGTGTTAAAGCTGCGCAGTCCTGGTTCTGATACCTAGAACAACGGCAGGGTCGCGTTTTCGCCACTCTTTTAAGGAGTTTTTATTTTGATATTGTACTCTCTTTAGCTTGTGATAGGAGCCCTAACCAAGGTCCTTTAAGCTAAAAAGCTGACCTTCCGCAACGAAACTCATCACTAATTTATACATTGAGTATGTTCATTATTAGATGGACAAGAAGATACGCGATTGCAATGGCAAATACGGTGTACAACTGTTAGTCCGAAAGTCGCCATCTCGGTAAGGGAACTGGGCTCCCTTATATAATTTGTAAAGGGGCCCTGAAATTCAATTTGACTTCAAGATCATAAAGCGGCTACCTTGACTTGTCTTACGCGGCGTCAAATGCATGCGACGGCGCTGTTAGCCAGGACGAGTGCACGCCTTGGTTTCGGATCGACACCGGTTAGCCACGCGTGCTCTGCTCTTGCTGCCTCTAAGCTGGCCGCTGGGAGAAAATAGAGAGCTGGGTGAAGAGTGACCAGCTGCTCAGTTAGGATTGAGATTAGGAGAAAAGCAACAATGGCAACAATCTCGGTGCGCAGAATGTGATTGATTGCTGAGAAAACTGACGAGATGACGATAGCATGGCCTTTCAATTTTGAAGGCCTGATAGACAGTGTGTTTGATATGTCATTTGCATTCCTTTGACATTAATATTTGTCCAAAATCAGTTTTATTTCGGATATATATGGCATAAACATCGGTCACAAACATTGCTCAAATCCTGGCACACTTTTTTAGAAGAAGAATTGGGTACAATGTACTAGATTAGCACAAAGTTTGGTCATCACCAAAGTTAGAGATGAAGCACAAAATATAGGAAAGCAGGTTCCTTTGCAACAGACAATCCCTAGGCATAGGGGCTTTTCAATTTGGAGGGACTTGAAGCAAATTAAAAGGTAAAATAAGGTCTTCCAATTATTTTTCTCGTCTCCTCTCTCTACCACCTGATGACCCTCTCCTTACTCCTCTTGGTACTAAATTCTTCCTCGTCCTGGCCATTTGAGAGACTTGTTAATCTCTGTATTACTCTCTACCAACCATCCCCATCTCCCACTCTAGTCTACACGCCTTGCCCTCTTTTTACACAATGCGTGCACTCGTCCAGCTTAATAGCTCCGTCACCTGCGGCTGACGCCGAGTAGAGTCAGTCAAGGAGTACAGCAGTGATAATCACGTACTCCATGCGTTAGTGAAGACCTAGAGGTCAAGATTATCCAAAATGCTTTCGACCCTAATGACATCTGTTCAGGTCAACATTCAAATTGGTGTTTCCAAAAAGGTCCACTTTTACGCCACCTTTGTCGCGTGGCGACGTTTATGCAAGCTCTGTCAGGTTCGTTTGTTTGCTCGTGCCACTGACAGTGATGCAAGTTTGGGGATTTCAAACACGTTTGTGCGACGCTGACCCTTCTTTTACTTTGCTCTAGAGGGAAAGGCCAGCTTTATAAAAACTTGTTTGTGACGCCAATTGTGCATCACTGACATTGGCAGGCATGATTTTTAGCTGGTACCAGAGCTTGCCTAAACGTCCGATTAGACAATTCCCAAGATTCGACGAAGTAGAGGTTAGTTTGCGTTACGGCAGAAACGATGGGTTGGGACCGAAAGAGCCGCCTCCGGCGTTACTTAGAACCGAGGTACATGGTTGAGGAGAGCCAATTCATTACCCCATCGCAATCGGATTCATTGCCAGCGGTGGGATTGTTGTCGCATTTCTTGACCTCCTCCAAGGTTGCGTTTTGCCGGCCCTGGCAATATACCAGCATATTATCATTCGGGGATTCTTCTACAACCGCGAAGTGCGGATAACGGGGAGCCATGTGTAATAGAACTGGCAAAAGACGACGAAAAAGTCTATCCAACAGTTTCCATCCATCCTGCCTTGACGGGGTATGAAAGAGATCCGTGTCCAATGGTAATCAATACATCAGGAAGCTTTTCGAAAAGCGAGGCCCAATTGATATGAACAAATTGATATGTCGCTTTTATGGTCTGGCCGTAGAATATCATACGACGGCGTTCAATTGAGACCAGGTTGCCACCTACTTAGCGACTGGAAGGCCACTGTGGATGACCAAAACTTCGGGATCAATGAAAGGACGGCTAAATCCATGCCCGCAGATTCATGTTGGCCCAATAAATTACATTTTTTGGCCGAAATCGAGCAAGAACTAAATTGCGAGTGTCAATGCTTCTTTGTGAATACCTTCAAATGAGAAATAAATTATCTTGGTTAGCTTTTGATTTCGAGTCGGATGGAGCCTGGCTATAATCTAATGAAATTTTGTTCTCCAGTATCCACCATGCCTAAAACAACGGTAGCTGCAGAATATGAACCTATTTATAAGACATAAATGTTATATTAAAAGAGGAGGAAAGGGATAATTGAATGAGTTGAATTACCCATAGCCTTTATTGGTGAAAGTCCTGGTATGACTGAGAAGGCTGGGGAAGATGGACAGAGGCACAAGGCGTTCATTTACAAGATGCTAATTGATGTTGGATTTTGGGTCTGGCCGTATCAATACTCCTTAATTTGGGATGATTCGCCGATTGTGCTAGAGTTTGAGATAATTTCATTAGTTCCGTCAAAGCTTACTCGGGCTCGTTTGTAGATGGGCTTGATCCTACCAAATTCTGGTCTTTCAGGAGCTTTATGGAGGAGTCATTGGCGTTGAACAAAATTGTTAGCCCTCTTGGCGATGGCCATAGAATTTTGGGGCTTGGGCCTCTCCAAGGCCTTGTCAAGAACCCCTCAGATGTAGGTTAAGTTTTATACGACTCTAGTGATGACGAGGTCGGATTATGGGCGTTCGAGAGGGTAAGTGAGAGAGCGGGCGACATACAGCTTAGTTTTCAGGTCTCCAAAGGTTCAATGTTTTGCATCCGGATGACCATTCTCGCCGAGCTGGAGAGTTAGATTGGATTTGGCTCGAAATCTTCCAGGATGGCCTTCATGTCATCGTCATGCCGAACGCAGATGTAGTTAGTTACCTCATTTCGAACCATGAAGGTGGTGCGTCCTTCCATGTTGAGCACCCAATGAGGACACAACTTGAACTTGGATAATAGAATAGTAGTTTAAGACGGTGAACCTATTTATTGAACAAAAGGTAGTTTTGTGTATTGAGAATGGCAGGGAGTTCAGGGGTTTTGAAATGGTCTTGTCGCGTTTCTTCTTTGATTAATACGGTTCAATCTCTTGGGTGTTCTTTTATCTGAACTCCTCGTGATGATGCAGTCATACCCCTAAGTTTCCAATATTCTATATGGCATATCTTCGTAAGCAGAACTGAACTTGGATCTGGGTATGTTGTAAAGTATGTATGCATGTGTCTGTAGGTATAAAGGTCCCAAAGATGTTGGGAAGATATTGTCATAATGTACAAATGTAATTCGTGCTCCTGAACGGACGTGTGAGGGAGGTAATTTCGCGAGAACTCATGATTGTCGAGAAGCGTGCTAAAGACGGAAAATAAAGAACTCTTGAATTGAATACTGGTGCATCGTCCGCTCCACCATCCCAAGCCCTTTCACTAGCGACGAACATACAATGGCGCAGTCGGTTTAACTGACAGTCGGTGGCCCCTTATTTTTGTGACATCATCCCGTGCGTGTGGCCCCATCCATCCGGCATGGTTACGGCGTGTTGAAATCGGTCCTGTCTTCTCTCTGATCAAGTGACTTACGTACTCATATATGGTCCTACTCTTCCTTGCGGTATGTCAAAGAGGGAGAAGATAGCTTCCCTTAAGGCAAACCGAAAGGGCCTTGAGTCTGTCTTGACTCGGGCACAGAAATCCACCAAATTGGCACTTGACCATCACATCATTACATTCCAAGGGAGGATCCAGCTCTCGTCTTACCTCTTTAAATGAACGTGATCAAGCCATCCAGGTAGGCTTTTTGTAGGAGTCATGTAGCCCGGTGTTTCTTAAGTTCATCGTCCATTCTCTTGGGATCAAAATTGAAACCGGCCGTTCCATGACGGGGATTCTGTACCTTTTGGTGGATCACCTCCGTAGCCTCCACAATGTCTATCTCATCTTGCTGTTTGCCGAAGAGAGGGCCAAGTATACACGTTTTTTTGTGGCACCATTCGAGAGCTAACGGATTATGCTGATGCTTCCAAGGTAACCGAGGATCGTATTTGCATTGCTTTATTAATACAGGGCATGAGCAATGACTCTGATATGGCCCAGACGATGGAACGCAACCTGTCTACTTTCGACGAGGCCTGAAAACACATTCTGGAGTTAGAGACTTTCCGCAATGGGGTCCACGAGTTTGGTTCCCGACCACGATCCTCGTCATTTTTTGGACGAGCATACCGGACCAATCCAGTAAGAAACCAAATCCATCCGAGTTATGCTCTCTTTGGGGTTCTGAAAGGAAGCATACTGTGAAAACTGCACAGTTGTCAAATCTGAGTGCCATGGGTGTGGTCGATTGGGTCATTGGGGGCTTGTTTGCCTCCAGAGGGAGGACAAAAAGGAGTAATCATGGGTTTTTGGGACCAGTAAAGTGAGGGCGCTCGCCTGTGAAGCAATTCAGGAGATATTCCGTGCATTTTACAATTGGGAAATCATTGAGATGTATGCAACAGAAAGACGGAACGGATTGGTAAGAACCCTCATAACAACTTAAGGAGAAAGTGTCTCAACCCGGACCTTGAACCGACAACAAAGAGATCTCTGGAAGGAAAAAAAAACCAAGCCTACTCGTACATCGTGGACTCCAGGAAAAGGTTGATGACCATCTATACCGACACTGGGTTACCAACCGTCTGACGGCCTCAGTCTAACTAACTCAAGACAAAAAAGAGCGTCGTAAAAACATCCCCGACCACAAAGTCCACAATGGACTTTCTTGCTAGGCAAAAATCCCAAGTCAGGGCAGTCACAAAAATATCCTTGACAAGCGAAGTCTCTCATCGAAAGAGTCGTTGGAGGAAGTTGCTATCAGCCACGAGAGGTGCCGGGATTCAAGGAGCAATAGAAGATCTTCGAAAAGGCGTCACTGAGCCTCCAGGGAGCATCATTGAGGATTATTTGCTGGGCAAGATTCCTTGATACCTGCAAACCCATCTCAGCCAGACAGTTCGTCCCAAGAGCCCCATTCTATGGAAAGCCGAAGTATTCATAAACCCCTTCGTAAGATTATTCCTTGGTTGTTTACTTGTTTACCCCGTCCCACCTTACCCTTTTTGGCGGAGCTAGACATCTGAGTCATGTTTATGCCCAATGCATATAGGTAAGGTAATAAAGTGGAAAACTAATTGTGTGACGTCATGTTCATCATTAATTTCCAGCTAGTAAGGTGTTAGATCATTTGAGGTAGTGATCTCCTTAAAAAAAACTTCTTGACTTGGAGAGTGACCACAAGTGCAAGTGGGGATAACCTGCAGTCAACTTGTCTCCAAAGTCACATTTTAAGATTATATGCCCGGATTAGGGTTGTAACCGGAGACCTGAAAATAGGTCTGAGAAATTTAAGCCCATTTACTAGGTGTTCTCCATCTCAGAGAGTTATCAAGGTAATTACGCCTAGTGCTTGGGTCAAGGGTACTCCAGGGTTTCGTTCACCATGGGAATCAATAGTTAAGATTTTCGACCCTAGCTAGTTGTGGACGGAACAGGAGAAGAGGACTACTTATTGACTCTTGCATGCCTGCCTTACACGACTCAGATGCCTTGCCAAGGGTCAGCCTTAATTATCTTCCCTGTCTATCAGGGTGGCCTCAATTGTAGTAACTAATGGTTTTAAGAGATAGAGCTTTATTCATAAGGGATATATATGAGATATGTATGAAGTGAAAGCTGAAAAGGCATCCTGGTCAGTTCAATTTCACTGTAAGTTTTTGTAAAAAGGAATTGAAAAGTTAAAAGGATGTTCTGAATTGTCTCTTCGGCTTTTTTCATACACATCTAAACATTTTCAACATTTTTGAATCATCTTCTACAATAGGGACATTATAGCACCAATTACTCGGATGACTCGCACTAAAACATCACGTTCACCTCTTATTGAAGCGCTTTTTGCCCTACTGCTATCTAAATATGCTTGGTGGGTATGTATCCAACTTTGTCACCCCTAGCACAAATTGAAATTCTGGTGAATCCCTGAACTGCAAGCTCTTTGCGGGGCTTCATTTCATCCTTGCTTCACGCATCTAGCGCACATATACCAATAAGCACCCTCACTACTCAGGTCCCCTAAAATCCATGATTACCCAAAAAGGCAAGTGGCATACGCCTACGGGTGGCGTCGACAACGTTCCGTGAACGTGGAAATCAAAATGTCAAAGTGTCTCCTTCTGGAGTTGGTAATGGTCCAATTTTGTGCAGACATTGGGGCCGACGTGGTCATCACGGGTATCAAACAATTTACGCAGAGACTCTGAATTTTGCCAAATGAAGCCCATTGAATTTCGTATTCAAGATGCCAATATTTCGGGATTTGACGGTCGTTCACTTAACCTGTTTGTTACATTCCAGACGGATTAATAATCTTTACACGAGGGGCGCAGAGACCAGGCCGTCGGAATAATCGCAAAGACCGAAAAACGATAGAGTTGTATTTGGTAGATGAGTGAAATGGAAGGAGGTCTTAAAGCCAAAACGTTCATTAGCAGAATGAAAGTGACGTGGGCAAAAAAATAGAGAACACGGTGTTCAAAAAGCCCTTTCAAGTTTCCAGAGAAATTCCCAAATGCATCTTGGCCTTGTTCTTCCTCAAAAAGTCATTGGAATAACTTTGATTCTATTGCTTTATGGAGGTCTAGCCCACATAAAAAAGTTACATACCTAAAACCATTTAAAAAACTAAAAAAATCGAAAACCGTCTCTATGAAAATAGAAGCACACTTGTTAGCTCTTGATTATAAATTATGATTTCATCTATTAGTCCGCTACTTTGTTACATAGGGTTTAGTGGTCCAAATTTCATCGTTTTTTGACCCAAAATGCCCCGGTTATATATTGATTTAATTTCCCAAAAACTTAATTTTGGTTTTCATTTTTACAAAAATGAAAGAACATTTCTCCTTTTCTAGCATAGGCTAAAAATAGCTAAAAAAATTATATAATGTCACTTAAAACACACCAAAAGTGTAATCTTTGAAAGTGTGTTTAATAATCATCATGTGTACACTTAGTTTTCACGCATTCACTTGAATTCTGAAGACAGTACATACAATAAACAATGTCATAGATTTTGTCGTCTCTTGAAGACTTTGTTGAAACCGATTAAAAAGGACATTTAGTTGAGTGATCACTGAAAATTTCGCAAATATAAATGAAGTCTGAAAGAAGCTATTTTTAATCAGGTGAAGTTTCTTATGTGGGCTAGAACTCCATAAATCAATAAAATCAAAATTGTTCCCTATGACTTTTTGAGGTAGAATAATACCAATATGTGTTTGGGAATTTCTCTCAAAACTTTTAAAGAGTATTTTATCACTGAGAACAGAGACATATGATCGGAAATGTGTAAGCACACATGCACGCAACCTATATCACAATCATTCCAGACGTAACAATGGTAATCAGTCACGACTTAGACAATGCGTACTTGGGATTCCATGTACGCCTAGCTTCTGGGATTTTGGTCCTACCATTCCACAGCCCATGGTGTCCGCAAGACTCGAAGCTTTTTCGAAAAATACAAAACCGAAAAAACGAAACGAGAAAGGGCGAAACTAATTTTTTCCATAAATTACCGAAACATGGATCATCAAGAAAAAAGTGCTTTGTTCCACATATTCACATATTTATTAGTTATGTAATCATGTCCTCCACATTGGCTTTGTGGCGAGACAACAGACTAATAGAACTAATAGGTTCGAAAAACACTCAGATTATTGAACGTTGCATAATAAAACTAATAGTACGACACATTGGCCAAATATTCTCGTGGTTAGGTTCTAGTTTTCGTCCTCTTGTGTACCTCATTCAACTTCTCGTAGACAGGACAGGGGTTTCTCACGAAGCAGGGGTTTAGTACGAGACCTCGGTGAGCTTGCTCGTGACATATGTCATCATGCCAAGCCATGGAGGTCTCAATTTAGCTGGAGGTCTTTCCAATTGTCGTCGGATACCTCGGTAGACTTTGATCTCATTAAGAAACTGGACTTAGGCCTTATTTTGGATCGGTTTTCACCCTCCATCCTTTCAAAGAGGTTACTGCTGATCAATTCCAGCCATTATGCTCCACTAAACACGTATTTTTCTTGGTGCGGACTTCCTTACGCTACCGGGATTGGAATCCCAGCAGTTCAAGACGAGAAGATTATTTATTATACTTGACTTTTATTATTATATATATTATTTGATCGACCAACGAATTGGAGTTGGCTGATCTGGCTAATCCTTGAATATAAGGTTGATCCGGAATTTTAGTCAAAAACTTGTCCAAGTCTGACTTAAATCTTGCTACTGGATCAACGCCTACATAAGCCCTACGAATGTGTGAGGGCAGCAAACTGAACAATGAAGGAGCCCGAGAAAGAAGAGAGTTGGATTTCATTGTTTTAACTAGCCTGGATTCTCGAGGGCTTGAAGGTGCTCTGAAAACGCACATTAAGCCTCTACAGTCACTAGAATTGACCCTAAATCTTGGGTTGGGAAAAAGCTCATGGATGCTTTTGAAGACGTAGAGTATCAGATACCTGTCGTACCTTCTCTACAAGGCCGATCAGTAAATTTACACCATTTTCGACCACACACAAATCGACGAAAATTAATTCTACAAGCCTTAACTTCAAGGTATTTCAAGACCCTATTAAATACCTTTTAATCTTTATATGATATTTGGTCTACTAACGAATTTGAGTTTGCCGACCGAACGAGTCCTTGAATGTAGGGTTGGTCTGGAATGTTATCTAAAAATGTGTCCAAGTCTGACTTGAAAGACGCTACCGGATCAACAAGGCCTGTAGACGTATTCCCTATGAATATTAGAGGGCAGCAAATTGAACAATGAAGGAGCCAAGGAAGAAGAGAGTTGGACTTCATTGTTTTAACTAGCCTGGATTCTCGAGGGCTTGAAGGTGCTCTCAAAACGCACATTAAGCCTCTACGGTCACTACAATTGACCCTAAATCCTGGTTGGGACAGAGCTCATGAATGCTTTTGAAAACGTACAATACCAGATACCTTTCGTACCTTCTCTGAGTACTATACAATCCCAACCGTTCTAACCTCTCCCAATACGATATACACCATATCTTCAATGTTCCTAGTAAAACATCTTTGGACCTGCTCGAGCTTTTGCAAACCTGCTGAACTAATTGGAGCCCAAATGGGAGAGGCATATTCAAGATGCGGCTGAACAATCGACTTGTACAGAGTTAGCATCGTGACACTATCTCTGGACTATAACGTGCGATATATCCAACCACATGTTTGAAAAGCCTTACCAACTTTCAACTGGATATGCTCATCGAACTTTCCATTATCTTGGAGGACTGCACCTAAATCCTTCATGGATGAGACCTGCTCAATGTCCTTACCTTCATCATCTAATAGTGGAGTGTCTAATGGCGCCGACCCAAAGGTCATTGAACGGAATTTCATTCCATTCAAGGCCATGTTACTCGTAGCAACCCAGGAATGAATTTGGTCTAGGACCTTTGCCAGACAACCAGAATCTTGACCATTCCTACCAACTACCAATTTGGTATCATCAGCATAAGAAGAGATACTGACATTACTACTACCAAGCTTCTGAAGCGGAGCAATGAAGATATGAAAAGGAGAGGACCCAAAATGGAGCCCTGAGGGACACCAGACTTGACATCATGTATGTCACTAAGGGATCCCTCAACCTTAACTAATTGTTTCCTACCACAAATGAAACTTCTTAGCCAATTGAGAACGTTGCCTTGGATTCCAATCTCATGGAGCCTGTTAACTAAAAGGCCATGATCTACCATGTCAGAGGCCTGGCAAAGTCGAGATAAACTACATCGACTGATTCATGGCTCTCCAGTCCCTCAATAACCTGCTCTATATGCTCAATCAGTTGGTAACCGTGCTAAAATGTGCTCGGAAACCATGCTGGCTAGGAGGAAGGACTTCATGAATATCAAGAAATTCAACAAGTTTGAACTTCATGATCTTCTCAAACACCTTCGCAATATTCGAAGTGAGAGAAATCGGCCTGTAGTTACTGGGAGCGACTTATCTCCCCTTTAAAATTGGAACAACATGAGCTACTTTCAGAGAAGAGGGGAACCCTGTTCCAAGATGCAACTCATGAGTACGAGAAAACAGGAACAAGAACCTGTGAGCATCTCATCAGAAACTGAGATGCCAGCGGAGCTCGAGAGTCTCAAGTCCCTGATGGCCTCTAAAGCATCCTGATCTTGACTACAAGATCATCTAAATGCTCAGCTTGACAAGCCTTGCCAGTCCCAAAAAACTCATCAATAGAGCAATGGACTGTTGCTCCTAAACTCAGTGGAGTTGACAACACACTAGAGAACTGATCTCCAAGTTGTTGGCCATAGTCCCTACATTGTCTATGGCTTCCCCATCGACCTCAAAGGGCCCTACAGGGTGTTTGATCTTTCTCTTAGAGTTTGCATAAGAGAAAAACGCCTTCGGATTCGACCTCATCTCTTGAACAACTCTACTTTCCTTGTTCAACTGATCTGTCTCAATGGAGGCCTTAATTCTACCTTGGATTAAATCGAACTTTCTTTTGAAGGCTAGCCACAACTACTGGATTCAAAGTGCTCTGGAGCCTTTCTGCTAGTTTGCAACTCTTTTTGAACAAATTCTTCCTATACTTCGGAATTTTAGAATGTGCCCCGCCCTGTGAAACACATTCAGAGATTGCTAGACTGGAACAGACGTCCTCAAAAACTAGAATCATTTTGTCTAAGGTCACATCTATGGACGATTCCTTTTTCAGCATTGAAATAAGATCAAGCTCCCCTAACCTCTCTATAATACAACGGCCAATGTTCATCTTTGAACTTGAACTTAGCCAGACCGACCTTTTTGGCCGGTCTTACTCTAGAGCACGCCGGCTTTTGAGTAATGGTCGACCCTATCTCGAAACATGATGATCTGACGACTACTAGGTGTCACATGGACATACTGGATCAGATCGGGGTCATTGGAAAAAAACAAGTCAAGAACGCTATTCGCTCTGGTGGCTACACCAACATGCTGAGAGAGATTGCGCAAGATCGCAAATTCCTCCAGCTTTTCAAACGACTGAGATGTCGATTTCGAAATGGGAATATACCCATCTGGACTAGCCTCCCACTCTACAACGCTAGCCGGAAAATTGAAGTCCCTACAAAGAAAACCTTTGAGCAAACTGACTCGTTCAACTCATTTCCTATGAATTTGAGAGCTGACAACAACGAGCTTACCGAACAAGAGGGGGCCCTATATATTGTCGCAATGGACAGATCAAGACCTTGAAGATGACAACTAAGACCTCTACTTCTCCATTAGACATTTTTACATGACTAGCGTGCAGGTCATTTCTAACATATAGACATACGCCCCCATGCGGAAAAATGGGATTGTCAGGGCGTACTCTATCACATCGAACTAAATTGAAACCAACCATGGCTAGCTCTTCATCTAAGACTCCTGGTCGAAGCCAGGTTTCTGTCATGGAAATGAACGAGACCTGCCTATCTAAAGCTAGTTCCTCAAGAACCTTGATCTTTGTGCTATCTTTTTGGAAATAAGACAATGCACATTCAAATAAAGCCCTTTTATGGGCAAAAAGCCCTTCGATGGACTAGAGCTATCAAAATAGTCGCTAACTTGACTAGGCTCTCTAACCTTAAAAAATCCTGTTTTTGGACAAAACTAACCTTAGGTGGAGGATAAGAGAACCTTTGAGGACAGGGTAAAAGGGGGGGAGAAGAGGGAGAAGGAACTCTGGCCGCCACCTGAGCATACGATCTAAAAGATGCGTGGGGCTCATGGCGACCAGAGGGGGGCTTAGGGCTACAAAGTTTGGGCAGAAGAGAGGTTAAGGGAATTGAGGGTGAGGTTGTAGGAGAGGGAGGGGAACAAGGGGTGGGGAAATAGGGAAGGAGAGAGGAAAGGGGTGGGGTAAGTCTGTTGAGAGACTTGACAATTAGGTTGAGACAACTGCTGTCTCTTCCTCCTAATGCCCCTGAGTGGGCCTTTGTGCATTTGAAATCGAGGCATACCTTGTGCCCCAAAGATCCCATGCACATAAATGGGTGGAAAAAGCTACACCCTTGTTTGGCACAGCCCTTCTCATTGAATTTGAGAAGGCCAAACTCTCTAAGTTTGGGACACCATTCTGGGTGAGCCAGTCTACACCCTTTGCCTGCCTTTTTGCACCTCTGTCGTTTATGGACATCGCAAATTTCGATAGCATTCTCTACTATGCTGTCTTTGACCTCTATGATTAGAGGTCTTTGACTACAAGGGGTGTTTGAATCAAATCAAGAGTGTCAGTGCCTGTGTCCCTTTTGCCTACACTTGACTGGTTCATCCCACAGTCAAGTAGTGGCTGGGTGTGACCAACCCAAGCTATTAAAGCTTCCATAATGAAAGGCTTATTGATAGAGGACGGAGTTTTCCCATCCAAAACCAGCTCAAGACAGTTCCTAGCCCCTTCAGAAAGTCCCTTCAACAAAGCTTCCATGGTTATTGAAAGCAAGGCTATTTGAGGGATCCTAATTGAAAAAAAAACTGGAAACCTGAACAAAGAATATAAAGAAATATTCTGGAATCTTCCTTCAGTTTCGAGAGAAAAACCGTTAGAAATGAGCGAGAGGAAAATAAAAGATGAAATAAGTAAAAGAAGAAGAAGACAGAGCCAAGAGAGTCAAAGGGAGAAACCAGCGCGTGTGAATGAGAACCAGCTGTGGAGCAAGTAAACAACACACGTGCTAGTTGGAAACCAAGGAGGAACGTACTCCCTGGGGACAGACAGAAAGAAGAGAATAGGTGATTTCGCTAGGTTGGGGCTACCAACAGAGGACAAGAGAGAGATAAGAGTCGGTCGACAACGATGACCTACTTACTCTTGACTGACCAGCTAGCTAGCCTCAGCCAACATACACCAACTCGACTACAGGAACAAGCTAACATCAATGGAATGGAATCGAACAAAAGAAGGTTCTAGAACCCAATTTTGTATTGAAAATAGGAAACTAAACTGATTGTAAACAACTAGAAGAATCAACTACATTTACAAGTACATGAAATGAACAAACCCTACAATAAAAACAAAATGAACTACTCCTTAAGCCAAAACTACATGAAATAACCTAGAATTGGGATAAAAAATATTGACAGACGAAAAAAGTGAAATACGACATGAGCATAAAAATAAAAGATATAAGACTAAACTACTAGAGATAGGAAGAAATGAAAGCTAAATAACAAAAGTGTCTTACCTTAAGCAGCCACGCGACCACTTACACAACGCAACACACTCAGACCGGCCGTTTGAAAGGATCAGGAACAACAAAATGTTACGACTGCTCTCAACAAAAGACGGGACCGAACTGCAATTGTTTATAATTCAAAATGATGGACATTGGAATTCAAGGATCGGGAAAAATTTGGCTCCTTTTCGCTCTGAAGTTGTTGAAACAACTTAAATCAAAAACATTTACAACTTCACACGAATTCACCTGACTCGTAATTTTTATTACCGCAAGTCTAATTTCTTTGTTCGTCCATGTTGTTTCATCCGTTTAGCTTAACCTCAACTTGGGTAAGTGAGAATTTGAACCAAAGAAAAAAGAGGAGACGAGAAATCTTCTCTATACAACATACTTGAGCTACTAGGTAAAACTTGTCATGTTCATCCCTATTGTAACCGATCCCTTTGTCAATAAACCCTCCTGAAAATACCCGTTATCCTTGATGTGTTCACTATTAGATTTATTTACGATGATAGGGCACCCACCGGCACACGTAGAGCTGTGACTCTCCTTCACAAACTCAACCAATTTTACAGACAAACAAAGATTACATACAACGTAGGCCTAGGATAAGCACGCACAGAAAACTCGGGCGGGAAATTCAAATTCAACGAAGGTTGATCGACGCACCAACATCTGAATCCCTCCAAAAGCCCTTGAGGTTTCGGATACTGAAGTGTACTTTACTAGGAGGGGAGGAAATCCAGGTGCGTTCACCTCAACAATTCTGTAATCACGAACTGAAAGAGAGCATGCAGAAATGGGCGAGAGCAAGCATGCTCATTCGAATACACCACGCCCCTTTCCAAAAAAACAAAACAAGACATCAATCATATTAAATCAGTATTGATTTAATACAGTTGTCTTCCTATCCCTGACACTTCGTCTTAGAGTTGGGCTAGATGTATCGTTGGTATAGTCATCTTCATTTGTCGGAATCGAAACATCATGGTAAGGACAATGATATCTTTGATTTCGCCATTTTTGACTCCCGTTAGAAGGTAGGATGAGATATCTTCTACCTCGCCTTTTCATGATACGGCCAACATCCTTCCAAGCCTTAGTTACGTGATCTTGAATCCGTACTTGACTACCTATGGTCAGGGGAGGCAACAGCAGTTTTCTTAGAGTAGCTGATTGATTTGGAATGAATGTGATCACGAAGAGTTCCAACCTTTGACAAATCAAGTCTTCCCGTCAAAATCTCTGGAAGAACAGGAATCGAAGATCGCATTTGTCTACCAAACAATAATTCGGATGGAGAATATCCAGTAGGTCCTGGATTATTCCGCCATTCTAATAGCCCTTGTAAAAACTCAATGGTGGATATATCCGAACTCGTCTTTTTCACTGATGTTTTCATAACCTTTACAGCAGACTCCGCATGGCCATTTGATTCGTGATGATGAGATGAACTGATTTCATGGCGGACGTTCCAGTCAAACCCGCAAGAGCGTATTCATCTTGGGTGCTCGCTAATCCTGCAGATATTGAAATCTGCCAAATTCAGTCATAAATGTTGTCAGATCTCTGGTTTTCTCATGTAATGGTAATTGCCAGTAACCATACTTCGCATCCAATGTGGACAAAGAACTTGGATCCTGATCGAATACGATCTATGGCATCACGAGGAGACATCATTAGATAATATGGGCGTTTGACATATTTATTCAGTTTGGTAAGGTCTGTGCCAATTCTCCACTGAGAATCTCCCTTGGGTATGGGAACCATCGGGTGTACCCAATCAGCCGGGTGAGTTACCTTCTTGATAACGCCGATATTTTGCATGCGTATCAATTCTTCAAGGATGGCTTCTCGAGCCATCAAAGGCATTTTTCGTGGTGCACCTAATCGAAAGGGGATAGCACCATCACGCAATTGAATGATCATGGGATTACCAACCATTTTCCGAAGATCCTGATCGCAGTCGAAAAGTCGAAAGTATTCGTCCCGAAAAATATCTGATATTGAGGTCCAATTAGACAAGTTGGGACTATCTCCATCGATATCACTCAGGAGACGATTCCACCAACTTAATCACTCGGGTTCCTTCTTCTGGGATCGCTTTCAAATCTGCTTGGCGTTGAACAACTACCTTATTTGTCCTAGGACATCGGTTAGAGAAATTCGCTGGCAAAATTTCCAAAGCATCCAAACACATCCACGATAACAAAAGTTCACCAAGTGTATCCTCGCAAATGTAAAAGGTCTCGTTACTTAGAATCCCTTGATAGAGTATGGAGACTTGAACGGAACCGACTGGACGTAAATCTTGACCATTGGCTGTCTGAAAGGGAGATCCACTAAATGGGTCTAACCCGGTGAAAGGGATCTCTATTTCGTTCAGAAACTTGAAACCTGCTATAGAAACCTCGGCTCCACAATCAGGTGTCGCGACGAACTTACGACGGGGTCTACCAAAATAATTGACCTCAATCTCCATTTCAGGGGTAGGCCGTGAACGATGTCCAGTGATTTCCCTGATAAACGCATTGTACGCCACAATTTGCCCCACTTTCTTCGACCTGTTTGAACAATGAGCTTCGAAATGGCCAATTTTTTGACATCCAAAACATTTTATGTTTTTTGCAGGGCATCGACCTTTAGGATGGAGTCTTGTGCATGACTGACATTCATTTTTATGTACATCGACTTTGAACTTGCTTATTTCATGAGTCTTCCACTCCTTGAATTAATTTTCGCCCTTGGCCCGGTTAACCTTTGCCGAACGATTCTCCATATTGTCTACATTTTGCATCACGGTTTCTTCGATACGACAAAAATCTAGTATCCGCGCGACCAAACGTGTATTCCAACACTTTGAGCAAAGCAGGGCCTCTTCTGCAGCCTTTCGAATCATCATGAGAAAATCGTCACAAGATTGACCAGAAGCTTGATGACAGCGTTCAAACGATAAGTGATCTAAAGCCAAATTCTTCTTTGACCTCAGAAAGTCCTGTATTAAATCCAGCACGGCTTTAACGGTTCTTATGGTGGTCATCGGAATACCCACAGCATGTTTTACGTGGTTCAACATCTCCGTTGTCATCAAGGTCCAAAGGATTTTGACTTTTCTTGACGGTGAATTTCTGTCAAGACAAAATAATCCTCTACTTGGAGTCGCCGGGTTACAAACGTATTCCAAGTGGCATCCTTCCCGAGTTGGAGTTCTCACGATCTGACCATTAGAGCTCGACGACATAAATATCATCATTCGCTCATCGGATTCACGTTGAATGTGTGTGGCAGTAATGAACTGAGCCACATCGGGGCCTCCTCCACACTTTGAACCTCATCGGGGTGTTCAGATCCATCCTCCATTCTTAGAATTGCAACACGGCTAGGGTCTCTTCGTCGACACTTCAACGGAATTCCTCACTTGCACATCGACACAAATACAATTTCTCCTCTCCCAGCAGCACACAAAAAGGTTCACAATCTGATTTTTGAAAGTACTGAAGAAATAGTTGACAATCGGTCTTTCATTTGAGTGCTATTCGTCAGAAACTACAAACCGCGCTATGAAGTGTTCTTTACTAGGAGGGGAGGAAATCCAGGTGTGTTCAGTTCAACAATTCTTTAATCACTAACTGAAAGAGAGCATGGAGAAATGGGCGAGAGCAAGCATGCACATTCGAATACATCAGATACTTAATCTTCTTGGTCAGGATTGATCTCTTGGGCTCCTTTGTCTGGGATCTTCTTCTGGTCTTCCGAGGCACAATGTAACAATACATGGCTGGGCGGTGGTACAAAGGCGTGTGGAACGAGCCTACATGATTTGAAGTGCGATTTCCAACCCACACACGAACACTTCGACACACCCACACACAAAGGCCATCAACAAAGACATGAAATTTCTTGGAAGTAACAGCTCCAAATAACATGGGTTTAAATGATCTGGGCACCTTGATTTTGGCAAGATGTGATAAGTTGGTAAGCCAATTCTTCCACATTTCTTAGACGTTAGGTGGGATGGGCTCGTCTCATCCAATTTTCAGGGCACAGGCTTCTTGCATTATTAATCGTCCCACAAACAAGAAGGGAGACGCAAGTCCAACAGGGTCATAAACACTGGAAATGACGGAGAGAATGGCTCGTTTTGTTATTTTGGTTTCATCAATGTTGATTTTGAACCCAAGTGTATCACTTTCATTGTTCCATAGAACACCCAACACACTTCCAGTGGGGAGCTTTTCTGTTTCAAATTGAAGGCTCGATAAGGAAAGGTCTCACTTTTCTCGTGGAATGGAGCACAAAAATTCCCGAGAATTTGATAGGAATTTGGCGAATTCAAACCCACCCTCTGCACACAAACCTATCACCTTTCGCGCCACTCCCACCACTTCTTGAACAGTATCTACAATCACTAGGCAATCGTCCACGTAGAAATGTTTATGTATCACTTCTGGGGCCCTCTCGCCGAATTTGTGCCTATGATCAGATGGAGTTCTCTTGAAGGCATAGTTCGCACACCCAGGTGAACTTCCTCCACCAAATAGGTGGCGAGTCATTTCGTAATCCACAAACTCCCTCTCGATATCATTGTCCTTGAACCAAAGAAAGCGCAAATAGGACATGTCGAATTCGGGTACCAGTACTTGGTAGAACATTTTTCTGATGTCCGCGGTGAAGGCCACAGGTCCCTTTGGAAACCGCAACAATACCCCTACCAAATGATTGGTGAGATTTGGTCCTGTTAGCAATCCATCATTAACAGATTGACCATCGTTTTTAAAAGCACAGTTGAAGACTACGCGTACAGACTTCTTGCGAGGGTGGTAAACTGCATGGTGGGGTAGGTACGACGACATCCCAATCTTGTTTTGACTCAAATTAGTCCAACCAACCTTGTGCGAATAACCGTTGGAAATTAACCCGTCCATAAAATTAAAGTAGTCTTTTCTAAATTCAGGGTTACGGCTAAATTTCTTCATTGACATGGCCTAAAGTTCAGCAGCACGCCTACTGTCTGGCATAATCATGGGACGGCTTTGTACTGGGAGCGGGACCTCATATCAGCCATCAAGAAACTTCGTGCCTGTCTCCACAATTTCCATGAATTTCAAATCATCGTTTGACCAAATCGTCGCTTGTGATGAATTTGACCATGTACGGTGGCAACTTTGGGGTTGAAATGTCTAATTCAACACAATTTATCAGCATTTCTGCATCACCGATGTCACTCACAATTTCTCTACCCACGATCCTATTGGGTAGGGCTACTACCCTGTGGCATGAAACGTCACTATACATACCTTTGGACTTCAGTGGCCCCATCACAGACCAACCAAGCCGCGTTCTGATTGCATATGGTGATTGAGGATCCGACAGATTTCCAACCCGCACTTCTAAAGCACGTAGTGTGAGGGGGTTGTCTGCGACAGTAAGGAGAACTACTCGTAGCTTTGCATCCAAGTGAACAATGTCCTTTCAGATGGAGTCGATAGCAGTCCACTGTTTGATATTTTTGGGCGTGGCTATTTCATTCTCTTGAAGTGGAATTCCCTCCCTGGAATAGGCAGAGCCTAACCTAATCTCGCCCTCCCCACTTCTCTTTTGCACCGGTATACCAGTTATTGACTCCATTTCCACCAATTGCTGTCCAATAATAGTGTGAATACCAAGCTTGGTTCTTGACCCAGAAACGCCAAAATCTCCAAGAGCAGCCGTGGGCATAAACGTCCCTAAGCTGAGGTTGTCAAGCAAGGCCAATCCAACAACGCTCTTGCCAAGGTTACTTTCCTGAAACATTCTGACCTTGACCACACTCATGGCAACAGCTGAGTCATTGATGCCAGAAGCGCGCGTCAAGTTGGCGGAAGTTTGGCCTTTGTCCAGATCATGTCTCTCAACATGCAATAGCGTTGGATGCTTACCATTGCACACAATGCAAGTTCTTCCACCTGAGCATCGTCTGGAAATGTGGCCGCGCTTTAAACACCCAAAGCACGCAGACTCACGCCTGATGACGTCCTTCGGGTCTTCCAAACTTTTGCCTTCGAATTTTGCACAATCTTCTGTGTCATGATCGCCGCCACAATCCAGACATGAGCCACCCTGACTTCGGTGTGAAGTTGAAACGGTAGAGGCACTAACCTTTGTGGTGGTGTTATCCTTGGATGGTCTATGACCCGGCCTTATTGGGATAGGGACAACCTTCACCACTTCTTCGCCGTAAACGGGATCACGGGCACTTTCAAGTAAATTGTCCACAAACCCATGAAGTCCGGAAGGTTTCACGTCGTCACTGATCCTAGCGACAATTGATTGCAATACCTCTCCACGCATTTCTAGAGCCATAGAAGAGTTTCAAAACAGTGTTTCGAAACCAGTTCACCCAAAAAACGTGAGGAATCCATTTCCACGTCACTCACTAGAGAAGAGCACCGCAACAGGGCATTGTAAACCACTCTATAGCCTTTCATTGAATTGTCTTTCACCATTGGCCAGTTCCGGAGCTCATCCATGAATCAATTGGCCAATAACATCTTGTTGCCATAACATTTTACCAATTGCTTTTTCGCGCACTGATAGCACAAGTCGTCACTAAGGAAAGTACAGCTTTCAATCAGGTCCCTTGGGTCGCCCTCCACAACTTGAAGAAGTCGGTGAAATCTGAACCTGGGATCGTTCAAATTTCGTTCGATGACATCCTCTACTGATTTGATGAAGTAACAATAGTGTAAAGGATTGCCCGAGAATGTCTTAATGTCGAAGCTAAAGGCTGACTAGTGCCTCATCATGGCCATGACACCATCCAAATCGCTTTATGCGTTGATTCTTTGCCGATTGGTGACTGATTGAGGTTGAAAATACGAGGTCTTGTGATTGAGTCCTGACTTGATGAGGTTTGGATCTGGGTGACCATGTTGACATGACTAATGGCCTAATCTACCATCGCGACCTTGTTGTGAACTCATGATTTCGCCCTCCTTTTCCAACTCCGTCCTGGCTTCAATCTCGGTCGCCAGGCTAGCTATGTCCCTCTAGCAAAAGATTTCGTCCAATTTAGAGTGAAGTTCTTTCTTCCCCATTTCCATTTGTAACCTAGCAATCTCCTGATCTTTGACCGCTTCTGATTACTTCTTGGCCAAGTCCACCTTGGTTTCGATACGACGTTGACTTGACGAGCTACTTCGGCTAGATCCTTGTGTAAAGTAGCTTCTTTGGCTCCGCAAGTCCTCGCGATCAAGCAAGAGTTCATGTATTTGACCCGAAAACTCAGCGGATTCAGCCGACAAGACCCTTTCCTTGCAAGTCAAGGCTGTGGTCTGCTCCCCATCAGACAGATTTGCTCATTCTTAAATCAAGGCCCTTATGCTTGTTCCGTCCACAATCGAGTACATCATCTTAATATAATATGGATAAGTGATGTACAGGATGAATGATTGCTCCCGGAAGAGGTTTTATCAAAATGTTAAGATAATGTATGTTATTATCTTGGGAAAAGCACAAAGTTGTTGGATTGCCCATCGTGTAGTCCGTTTCTCGGTCAGATTGTCGACTAAATGCCAGCCTAATGCTTGTAGTGACGTCGTGATCCATCACAAGTAGCTCCTCCAGCCCTTGATCATAGATGTACAATGTCACAGGAACCGGTTGTATCAAAGAGCTTTATGATTCAGTGTGAATCAATCTCTACATCGTTCCTATCACCAAGGAAAAGCTCCAGTACCCGAGGGCTGGTTAGCCAGCTACAACCATGGGTGAGGAATGTCGGCTACATGTTTGAAGGGAGGAGAAAGAGGAAATCCTCGGTCATCAAAAACGATATTCTCGTGATCATTTTGAAAAGGGGAAGAGGATCTGAATAAGCAATCTCATCCTCAAGAATCGATGTTACCAAAATGTCAACCCTTTGCCGTCTAGACGCAGTGGTGGTCAGATGTGACCCACATACCATACTTTACAGAAGAGGCAGACATAATCCATTGTCCGCAATCCGAGAAACCCCTTGATGGCCAATGTGACTGGCATGACGAAAGGAGGTCAACCCTGGACATTGGTATGTGAAAATCCCTGTTACCGTCAGTTGTTATTCAAGTGCAACAGTTTACAGAAGAAGCCGCCACCGTCTGCCATGAGGCCTGGGACAAACCGTTTAGCCTCCATGAGGAAGGGGCGGAAGTCAACGTCGTACGGGAAATTTAACCAAAAACAGTCACATTTTCGGGCTCGAGGAGAGCACAGTCACATTTTGGTTCTTGAGGAGAGAAGTCTGTTTTGAACCTCTCCAAAAAGTCACCATTGAACATTGAAAGTGAAAACAACTCCCATCTTGAAGCTTTTGCTGGTAGCTGAATCGAGAACATTTTGATGGAGTACTGGAGGTTGAGTCTATCCATTTTGACAGTGAAAGTCAATGATTGGAGTCGTGACCCAGGAAGCCGTGCAGAGTCAAGAGGGCCTGGGGAAGTGCATAGCATACATCAGTGAGCCAGCATAGACGAGTTGAAAAGTCCCTGGAGCTGCGTACAAGTGCAACTTCTGAGTAATACTCCGTCAATTTGATTCTGGACCTTCAATCCCATCGAACTGACGTCATCGCCGTGGATCTCCGTTGGACGCAAGAATCACCCTCATCAAAAGTAGGATCAAACCATTTTCTGTCCATGTATGTTTTCCCTCTTTCATGGCCAAGCAATTACCCCCTCTTTCATTACCCGGGCAAGAAGCTGATTGGTAGAGTGTCATTTTCATGTTTGTGATGAAAAAAGTAGATTGAACTGTACAGTTTGCCTTGAAGAGTAGCCTAGATTTCCCAGACGACCGAGATCGTGCTGGCATCGTAGGGAGTAGAGGTAGCAAGTGATTTGTATGCAACAACTGTATCTAAAGTTCATCACTCTTGTAGCAGAAAGCAGTAGTTAGACTCTAGAGGAAAGTTCGACTTTGATTGACGCATTTAGATTAGGATAGTGACCACATTTTGCAGGATAGTTAGCCTTGAAGATTGGCCCAGGTATGCCAGACAACCGAGATTGCTCTGGGACCAGTGGGGAGTAGAGGTAGCTAGCGATTAGTATCCTTAGTCATTGGATGATTGTTTGAGGCCCTGATAAAGGAAGCTCGAATTATTGCTCATATCCCCTGATTAGGGTTATAACCGGAGGCCTTAAGATAGGTCAAGATGAACAATGTCGCCTAAGCCAGGTAGTCCTTACTGTTTAGTGGTTTTGGGCCGTCGTGAGCAACACTCCAAAGAATAATCCTCAATGGAATCTATGAATTGAAGCTGTTCTGCGATCACACTCAACGTTCAAGAGTTCTGGAAGGATGGATGAATCCCATCCACGGGAGTCTCTTACAATCAGTGGACTCAGGTAAATTTTATTCAGAGGCCATTGAAGTGGCCAACTCATATTAAAGATGATGTTCACCCACCCTTTTAGCCGTCCGCTTTTTCGGATTGGCCGAGGATCGGGATCTCCTTCACAAATTCCAAGTTGGTTTCCAGAGCAGACGCTCTACCACAACGGCAGCTACTCTCCTCTATGAAATTGTCAAATCTAACATCAAGAGAAGAGTGTAAGTACGGATGCTTTGTGGATCGCTCCACAAGCACCATCAACCCAACTTTCCTCCACCAAGTCATCAATAGTCAAAGCTAGGGCCAGGATCGAAAACATTTCCTATGACCCCATCAAGAATCTTCCCTCTCCAATAGTTCTTCAACTCTTCCGGACCTACATCAACCCAATTTTCCTCTACTGCCTTTACCTATGGCTTTCCAACTCCGCCCAATCCGCCCTCAAATCTGCCGATGCCACCTTCACCAATATCCTCAAACGATATCTGTGCGTTCCCCAATATGCCAATAATGCATGGAGGTATTTTTCCAGCCAAAAATTGGGCTGGCCAGTTTAGTGTCCCAGTGTTGGGAACCTGACCTTTCCGGAGGTGATGTCCAGACACAACTTGTCCTTCTTGGTCAAGGACGTACTAACACCCTACTGTTCTTGGCCCGACATCCCTTCGGAATATTGGCGGTCACGCACGTTTTTCCAGCTCCGATCCAAATGTCATCAACGACGGGAGCTGAAACAGGATCTGTTCAATCTGACCCACCCAATCTTCTGCAGTAACCAAGATTTTCTTCGCTTGTCTCTACCAAATTGTTTATGTCCTGGCTGTGATTCTCCTCTTCATTTTTTTCATGTAGACTGAACTCGAAGTATGGAACCCTCCTAACAGGGAATATTGGCCGTATAGAGAAGGTGCAAAGAAGAATCCCCAAGTGGCACAATTCTTATCCGGTACAGAATATCTTCACTCTCTTCAAACATTAAAGAGAGACGTATTTTCTTGGACTTCCCTCTTATGTTGAAGGTGTGCTTTTAATGTTAAAAATATCACTTCTTTGGGATCACCTATCTTTGCGATCACTTTTCTTAGCTCGTGAAGGATCAGATTTGATGAAGACGCGCAAATTAGAAAATGGGCCCTTTTTGGAATTAAATGTCAAATTTCGTACACGTTACCATTCATTTTTATGCGTTCTGCTTGTATATGGAACACTTATGCCTGAAACATTCTTGACCAGTGATTGCGTTTAAAAAACTTTTTTCCTAGCATGGTTCCAAATTATTAGTCCATTATTAAACCCTTCTGTTATCATCAATTCGATGTTTGAGTAGTACACACAATAAACAATTCTATCTAGTCATATTTAGTGTGATATCACATTCTAGTCAGTATTTTATCGTTCTCACCATTTAATTCAAATTTCTGATATCGATATCTACCCGCAAGTGCCCATCTGCTTGTATTCATGTGGAAAGGAGCATTAAACAAATTTCAGCATTTCAAGATACTCGATTTCATCCCGCGAAACCTTTTGCAACATAATGACATAACGGTTCAGCTTGCTCAAATATTTACATAAAATACAAGATTCGAGTCTGATTAATAATGGTTGACAATAAGCATTATCCCAAGATTCCAGTCAAGATGGAGGACGACTGTCCCAAGAATCTCCGTCGATTTGATTAAGCTGTTAATATGTTGTAATAGGAAATGAGATGTGACAAGTGACCGCCCAAGGACGAACCAAATTGGAGGTTTCGTGACCATTTTTCTCAGAAGGTCCTTATTAGATTTATTTACAATGACAGGGCACCCACCGACACACGTAGAGCTAAGGCTCTCCTCCATAAACTCAACCAATTTACAGAGAAAGATTACATACAACGTAGGATGAGCAAGCATAGACAACTCGGGTGGGAAATTCAAATTCAACGAAGGTTGATCGGCGCACCAACACTTATAATTTTGAATGTCCATGACGAGGGAATCAGCGCAGCTTAGATAGCGTGACTCAGATTTCTTTAATTTCTGGTTGGAAGGATGAGTTCAACGGCTTCTAAATTTTCCGTTGTACTATTGGGGTACATTTGGCTGCGTCAAATATGTCCATTGTACCGTTGTCCATGGCCAAGCTAAACTAGAGCAACATTTGACTCAGGAATGCTTAGAAAAGTATTTGAAATTAAATACACAACACTTAGCTTAGTTCCCTTGTGAGGTTCAAGGGCGTGGCACTTCCTGTTGCTTTTGTTTTTATTTTACCACACAAGCCAATAATAGAGTAAAGAGGCCAAAAGATAGTTACAACAGAAAATCGAAAAAGTCATTCTTTATAAAAAAAAAGGCATAGAATTTGACAAATTCCAAGTCAGGACCCCAGCGCCTTACTTGTCTTCAGGAAAATAATTTGATGAAACTTCAAACCTTATAGAAATGCGTGGGTACATGGGCGAGTCAAGGACACTAGAGCAAGGAAACGCCATTTTTTTGTGATCACCAAACCTTTCCCGCCAAGTTAGGCCTAAACTTTTGATGCGGAAATTTTTGAATATCAATTATTGGCATGACTTTTGAACAAAATATGCGACTAATATCATTTTTGTAACCATTCATGGGAAGGGCTTCAAACCAGGCATGTAAATATACTTAAAATGATGTAGTACAATGATTCAAGTACAACAACTGAAAAGTGCTAACTAGGTTTTCTTGATGAAGCAAGAATTTGCTCTATAAACTGCTAGGGCATCGAGTTCAACCATTGCGTATCATGTTTCAGCATCCCTGAGAAAACGAATTCCACATTGGATTAATTTCCAGTTTTCACACTCATTACCTCGTTGTAGGAGAACAAATCCGAGACCATTCAGACAAGAGGCATCAGTTTGAAGGCTTATTTCGGCTTTCGAATCAAACATGGCTAACACTGGAGGGGAAACAAGGGCTTTTTTAGTCACTTCACAAGCTGGACCATTAACACCTGATATCCAACTTAATTTGTTCTTGATTTTGAGTAAATCCCTTGGTCTATGTGTCCAAGGCATTCGATTCACGTCACCCTACTTCAATCATACATGCCTAGTTTTCCCGCTCATTCTCAGATCATGGTCACTGTAAGTTTCCACATGAACCAGTTCGTTCTTAGCCTCTCACCAGACCGGATCAATAAATGAATTATCTTGAACCTACAATTCGAGTGATTACACATCCCGCGGTGAGAGCAAACATGGCGCAGACGGTTTAGAACCACTGCAATCGCCTGCCACGCTCTACTCCGTCCCCACTCCCTCGGATTCCCTAACTGAACCGCAATCCGGCCATGGCAGACGTCAGATCCACTCGCCGCAGCCGGGGGCAGCTAGCCTGTTGGGCCGACATTTCCATACGGAAATTCGTCGACAAGGTCCAAACCCTGTTGTGGGTGACACCAACCTAAACTAGCTATGATTGTTAGATACTACTGTAAGGATAACGATACGCCTAATATTCTAGCCTATGTAGAATAGGAATGAACTTACGAGACGTGTTGTACGTTAGATGGTCTGGTTCCGACTGACTAACGGAAACAGGAAGTTTATTGAACGTGTCGCATAGATAGGTTGGGTGAGTTAGCGAACTCAATGTAAACCATAGATGTAGAACCAAAACTTCCCTATTACTCTTCAGATAACTCCATCCACAGACATCAAGGTTGCGACACTCCCCCCAAGAAAACGGGTTAATCGTTTTCTTTCCTTCAAGCGGATGTCTGAGTGGCCCATTAGACCCTGCTCCATTTTACAAGCCTTTGTGATGGTGGATAAAAAATTCATAGTCATATTTCTGCGTTCTTCTTGACGGGACTTGTGGGGTGAGTGGAGAATTTCACCCAATCCTATGATCTATGATCGAACTAGATATCTCCGGCAGGTTCGAACACCATGTGGCGACCTTTCGTGTAACCTTCATGCTTAATATTGGAGTGCAAAGATGATTATTCTTTGTCATGAAGAAATATCACCCGGGTTATCATCCTAGAGGTTGTAAGGCTCCGGGAGTGATAGTCTCAAAGGTCGTAAGGCTTTGAAACCCCCTTGCTTAGTTCTATCGTGATTTTTTTTTTTGTCGGAAAAAAGATTTTGGAAAAAAAACCGACTGACAGTGGACTGTATTTTTAATGAATTATGTGTGCGCACTTTTGTAGATGCTATCATTTTTTGGGACCTAGGCCTTCTGCCATGTCTCTATAGTAACCTTTTCGTCGTCTTTTTCTCAAGTTTCTGGTGGACGGGAACGTAGCATCTCTTTTCATTCCATTGTCACCTTCATATTGAGAAACAGGTTCAGCAATCACGATCGTTGCATTCCCTGGGTCCATTTCATCCTCGTCTCGCAATCTTTTGTGGCAGGGTCGGTTTCGATCAGGAGGTTGGAACACCTCCCCCAGTAGGCCTCCCAGGGGTGGGTCTGTCTGCGTCTGATCTAGACTTCCAGCATGTCCATTTCGGAATGAAGATTCGGAATCCACTTTTTCTGTGTTGTAATAATGTGGCTCTAGCAGAGCGATTTGTCTCACTGATCTCTCTAGAATTCGCCCATTAGGCTGCCGCACGGTTACAACCACGACCACGCCATCCTGGTTTTTTTGGATGGTTTCAATCCTTGCCAATTTCCACGAGTTCTTCTCAAACGTGTCTGGCTTGAGAATAACCACATCTCCTTCATGGATGTCTGTTTGGTTACTCTCTTTCCACTTGGTATTAATACTTAGCTCTTGCACGTATTGTTTTCGCCATTGGTCCCAGAATTGGTTCATAATGCGCTTTCTGACTATCCATGAATTGACGTAATCCATGTTTTTCAATTGCCAATCAGAAGCTTGAACAAACTCATTCATCGGACGTCCGTGAACCAAAAGATTTGGAGTGATAATGGTCCATTCTGGACCCTCTTGGTTGACAACTCCCAGTGGTCGATCATTAATGATGCATTTTAGTTCAACCAAGATGGTTTGCAATGTTCGCAGGGTTAATAGTTCCCTTTGCAGAGCAATCCGGAGCTGGCGTTTAAAGATGCCAATCATCCTTTCTGTCGCTCCATTGGTCCATGGCGCTTCTGGTGTACTGTACACCCATTGAATTGGGGTATCTCCATGATATTTTTCGGCCGCAACTCGCTCAAAATCGATATCCCATTTGCGCAATTGTTGCTCGGCTGCTTTAAAGTACCTCGCATTATCGGAGTAAATCACTGACGGTTTTCCACAATGGCCAATAAATCGTCTCAAAGCATCCAAGAAATCATCTGTTGAGCAAGAAGTCACTGCTTCGACATGAATTGCTCTGGTGTGAAAGCAAGTGAACAATGCTATCCAAATTTTCATTGTTTTTGGATGAACACATTGAGCTTGGAGCTCCTTGACCTTACTTTGTTGATGGCGAGGACTCAGCAATTTATACTTTTCATGTGATTTGACTAATGCGCTTATTTCTGAATAACATTCATGCTTACAGGTCAGCGGTCCCATGTAGTCAATTCCCACGTTCACCCACGGTTTTGGATTATCTATCCGCATAGGTGGTAACGGTGACATCTTAGGGGAGTTGTACTTTATGTAGCGACATCGTTGGACTATGCATTGTCTCACAACACTTTTTGTGTAATTGAAACTGCCTAGTACCCAGTACCTTTGTCGCAATAAGTCAAAAGTTTGACGTTGGCTGATATGCATTCTAGATTGATGCAAGTGTATGATCAAGGCTTTCGCGATCTCTCCTTTTGGCAAGATGATGGGTGTTTTAAAATCATGTGGCAAAGACGACGCACGGTGCAGTCTAGTCTCCAGTCGAATAACTTGATCGCTTTCATCCCAATAAATCGGGAGATCCTTTAACGGCGATCCCTTTGCCATTTTGACTTTCTTCAGTCTCAAGTCTTTGATCTCTGTGTGTAAACTCTTCTGCTGGGCATATTTAACCAGAATGTGTTCCGCCCATTCAAACTCTTCTTTGGTGACATAACCCGAGTTTGAGCTTGCCTCTGAATTGGTTCGTTCGTCAAAGTGGGTTGTATTCTTCCTGGCAAGTCGTTTTATGCGGACGAGCACTTTGCACATTTTTACCCATCTACCACAGTTTTCAACTAACTTATCCAGGAAACTTAATGGGTGATCGAACGGTTTTCGAGTTTTGACCGTCTTGATCCTTTCAGATTCTTCTCGGCATGCTTCTTTCTGAGAAAGGTATATTTGCATGTCCTGATGATCGCCCATTTTCTCCATGTAATTGGGTCTGTCACCCGCCATGGGTTGTTCAGGCCATTCGTTTTTTTGGTTTCGTGAGGAACTTGGGCCCTTCACCCCAGAACTCGGACTGGCTTTCCAGTTCTACCAAGCTACAACCTCTGCTAGGTAAATCGGCAGGATTCAATTTGCCCGGGCAAAATCGTATTTCTGAGCCTCGAGAGTTATCCAAAATCTTAACGATTCGTCTCTCTTCCCAGACCTTGCAATGTCCTTTACCCCGTTGAGTTCTTTGCAAGTTTAACAATGAATCTGTGAAATACACGATTTTTGTGTTATCAATCTCGGGTTTGAAAGCCATTTGAAGGTACAGTCCCATGTTGACCGCCATTAGAAGTCCAATCAACTCCGCTCTGGCAATTGTTAAGGCATCTTGCCTGTCCGCACCTTCCCGGAGGTTTTTCGGCATCAGCGAGCTCTTAGAGAAAATCAACTGAGAGCTCTTTACCCCCTTGCCGATGTTTGAGACAAGGTAAGCGGCAACTCCCATTCCCAGAGTGCTTGCATCACTGAAAATAGTGACGTACTCAATTGATCCTCCTGTCCAGCGCGGGAATGACAATTGCCTTAACAAAGGAATTTGGCGAATCCATTCTTTGAATAAGGATACTGCTTCCTGAGCTACTGGATCCTTGACGACTGTTCCATCTTCATTTTTGATGGTTTTTGCAAGAAGATTATCATCCCAGCCTGTCTTATTAAGCCATAACATGGGAAGAATGCGCTTGTACTTCATAACAAATGGGGAAACATAGCCCTGAGTATCAAACACTTGACTTCCCAAAGAAACAACATTTCGCCGAGTTATCTTTGATGCATGCTTGTCAAATTGTTGAAACATTTCATGTAAATCAAAGTAAAAGTGGTCTGTTTCGTAATCCAGTTTTAGTCCCAGAATGGATACTGAGCGGGCTCGATCAACCCGATTTTCATCAATGCCATTCAGAATGGTGGGATCATTGGCTGACACTTTATGCCCATAAAACCCCCCCATAATCGAGAATGGCTAATATTTCATGAATCAACCGAACCATGTCCTTGGTTGAATCGGCCACAACCAGTATGTCATCCATGTATGTTTTGTCGAGGATAATCTTTGCTGCTTCAGGATACATTTTTTCCCGTTTTTTAGCGGTTTCTTTCAAGCACCACATAGCTAAAAATGGGCAGCACACACATCCGAACGGCAGTCGTGTAAAACGATAGAGGTTGGGCTTAGTGTGGCCCGGCGGGGCCCAAACATATCGAAGCATATCCATGTCCGACTCTTTGGAAAGTCTAACCGAGAGAAACATCTTCTGGACATCAATTGAAGCGATAAATCTTTTTGTTAGTGAATGTAATATTAGCTCCATGATTTGAGGAAGCATATTTGGGCCTTGCCTCAATAACGAGTTCAGTGTTCTCGATTTGTCCATTTGGTCGGGCAAAGACGCATTCAAAACAATCCTACATTTTGTAGTGGATTTGTTGGGCCGAATCACCGGATGACTGGTCATTACATATGTTGGGTGATCAGTGGGTTGATATTGTTCCGGTGGGACCAACTCGGAAAATCCCATTTCAAGAAATTCTTCGTGGGCGTCGCTGACCAATCGGACATGTTCCGCTTTCACTCGACTCAAAACTCCGTCCCTCAACTGAGGTGTCTTTCCAAGGTAATTCAACTGACCAATATTTACGTTGGTCGTCGTACTTTGCTGTTAGCCTTTGATGTTTTTCTGCTTGTATCTCGGAAGCAGTTTTGTTGGCGATGTCCGGCTCATTGAGGGATATCCCAACATTCTCTCCGGACCAGAACTTGCCAAAATCGAACTGTTCCACAGTCCGTTTGTACATTTGTTCTAAATCAAATGTCATATTGTCGGCCTCTTTGCAAGTAAATACACTATATTGTGACCTGTTTGAACCAACTGCTCCCCGGAGTACCCATCCTAAATTAGTGCGTTTGGCTGATGGCACCGATGGGAAGGGAGAGACCCGTTGCTTCATCCAACATTAGTTGCGAATAATACGGCTCCGAAATGAGAACATACACTGGGCGTTTCGTCTGCACAGGGTACTGCTCTGTGAATTGAATATCCCGGATGTGTTCCCATTTCGTTGGATCGACCAGTATAGGTTGGAACGGTTCATCTATCGAGTCAATAGTCATGGCTACAATAGGGGGTGAGACAAACGTGCCATCTAGACTTAAAAGTCCAAATACAACTTCTTGCTGGTTTAGTATAATTGTCTCATTTCCCGCCACGTTCATGGCCAAGGTCGTGTTTTCTCCCCTCAATTGGGCTCTCTGGGCTTTATCAACCTGGACCAAGCTCGTATTGGATCCGGAATCTAAGAGGGCTCTAACCTTGACCTTATTAAATGTAGCTAAATTAACCAAGTAACATACTAACGTCCCCGAAATGCCGTGAAACTTTTCATAATATTCCGAGTTAGACCAATTTGCACCAAGCTCAACATCTCTACCAGAACATGAATGGACATTTTTATTCTCGATTAACCGGGACATTGATGCTTCGAGCAAATCGTTCTAATGTCGCTTGCTTTTCTTGGCGTTGTCGTTACTGGGCCCAGACTGTTTGACCTGGTCAGAGGCTTGGTTGGCTTTGGCCATCTGTTCCGCCAATGCCTTCAATTGCCCAGTCATATTTTTGGCCCACTTAGCCAACGAACCCTCCCCCTCGCCGAGGGCATTCCGTTTGACCGGGTGCGGCCTCGGCCGGTTTGTTCCATGGGGGACCTTGTCCTCCTTCCCAAGGGTGCCACGGCGTAGGGGATTGCGCGGACACACCGGTGGACTAACGTGGATAGATCTCGCGTCAACGGGTCTGGTCCGGGCTTGTACCAGACTCGAGCCGCTTCCTGATACGCCTTCTCGATCTCCGGTCGGCGGCATTCCTCCCAGTCTGCGAGGAGGCGCCGTGCTTGGGTTTGCTCAATTTGGGCCGAGTCGTCCGCCGCGTCTTTCTCCTTGAGATCAGTCAACAGCTGGTCGACGTTCTCGAGGTTCTGCTCGGCCAGCCGTACCATGTCCGAGAAGCGGGGTTCGGCTACCCACCGAAAGGGGATTCGCCTCCTGGCCTCGTTGAGCTTGCCAGCCAGTAGGGCGGACGCTTGCTCATTGGTCACGTGGGGGGTTCTCCACCCAAGTAGTTTGACACCAAATGGGACCAATGATCTCTAATTCGGCCTGGATGGCCAATGCCTCGGCAGAAAGCGCGCGCCCTGCTCGAGGGTCGATTTCCTCTTCCGCGCCAACGGACGGAGGATCAAACTCGCCGGTCCGATCGTCTGGCGGACACGGAGCGATTGGCTCCTGCGCGGGAGCGAGGCTGGCGTCGTCCACAGGAACATGGTCGTGCTCGGACATGATTCCCGATCGAGGGTAGCGTGGGTTTCCTTTTGGTGCCAAAAACGGGTTTTTCTGTAAGGGCAGACGTTGAAAATCACACTATGCTTAGCACAAATGGTTTTTCCCTTTGAATCAGAGCTTTTGGACAAAATTCAAAATTTGGGCAGAGGTTTGCCTGCTCCATCCAGAAATCTTACTTTTTGAACAAAGGTCCTGGACTAAATTCAGAATTTGGGCAAAGGTTTGCCTGCTCTTTCTGGCATCAACATTTACATCCGATTGGCCTCTGACAAACAGATATAACCTAGACTTTGTCACTTCAGGCTAGCTGGGAAGCACCCGATCTTCCGTCTTTTTTCATTTGCGGAAAGGATACGAGGCCCCTTAACCCTACCCAATGACGTCTGATAGTATTTCGATCTACAAGATCGGCTTAGCACTAGATCCAAACGCGGAACACCGAATCTCGAACTGGTTGAGTAGCGCAAGGAATTCCTTCTTAAGCATAAGAGGAAGGATACGAGGCTCCCATACACAGTCTTCTTAGATTGAGCTATTCCTTGGGCGAATACACCACCAGATTCCTCTTTGAAATCAGACAGACTACCCATTAACGTATGACCTGTGTCAAGCGGCAACGCGAGACCGAGTCCCTCTAGATCCCCCAGATCACCGGGTTCCCTGGTAACTCGACTCCGAATGCCCAATTGAAATCCAACAATATCTGATCAATTTTAAGCTTCAGGATGGGTCTCCACAGGCCAATGGATAGAGATCCGACTCGAAGGACCATGTGGGTGACACCAACCTAAACTAGCTATGATTGTTAGACCTTGTGCAGTGAGAATATGTATAAATAGAAGTTTCTTCATTTTGTAAAAACTGCACAATTCATTGATCTCAAGCGACATATACAGAGTCCCGATTCCTGTTTTGCGTTCCCCTTCTGTTATTGAAACATAATTCGCGACTCCTCATTCCATCCAAATACTACTTTCCGACTTTAACCGAGTGTTCAATGCTTCCTCCGTTACCGCCTTTCCCAAACACGATGTCCATCATTATATTAATACAATTGGTCCACCATTAAAGTGTCGTCCTCGTCGGTTGGGTCCCATCAAACTCCAAGATGCTAAAGCCGAATTCTCCAAAATGATGATGCTTGGAATCTGTCGTCGTTATGATGGTCCTTGGACTTCACCCATGCATATGGTTCGAAAGTCGGATGGTTCTTGGAAGATAGTAGGTGATTATCGACAACTTAATAACATGACAGTCCCAGATAGCTATCCTCTCCCAAATATTCAAGATTTTTCCGCCAATTTATCCTGATCCCATTTGTTTTCTAAAGTGGACTTGATCCAGGGTTATAACCACATTCCTATGAATTCAGAAGAAATTGCAAAAACGGCCGTGGCGACACCTTTTGGACTGTTTGAGTATACACGGATGTCCTGTGGATTACGAAACGGCGTACAAGCGTTACAACGTATAATGGATTCAATTTTTGGTGAACTGGATTTTGTTTTCGTCTATCTTGGCGACATTTTGGTTGCAAGTCCCTCCATATCCGATCATGTCTCTCATCTCAAACAAGTTTTGACTTTCTTAAAAGCCAATGGCTTGCTCCTTAATGAAAAAAGTGCCTTTTTGCTCAGTCTCATCTGGATTTTTTTTCAAATGGTGGACTTCATCCCTTACTTGATAAAATCTCAGCTATTGAGAGTTTTCCCAAACCTTCCAATTTCGAACAACTCTGAAGATTTCTCGGTATGATGACGTTTAACCATCGATTTGCCCCTCATATGGCGCAGATTCTAGCACCACTACATCATACCACAACTGGCAGATCTACTTTGGTTTGGACACCCTCTATGGAGACGGCTTTTCTTCCGTCCAAATCAGCCTTGTGTCAGGCCACGTTGTTGGTTCATCGAGATTTTACTACCCACTTGCATTGACAACTCATGCTTCCGGAGTTGCTGTGGGTGCAGTCTTAGAACAATTTAAAGACAATTTGTGCCAATAATTGTCATTCTTCAGCCGTAAGTTGAGGAAGGCGGAGTTGAATTATAGCACCTACGACAAGGAACTCCTATCAATCTACCTGGGTCTTCGACATTCCAGACATGCTTTAGAAGGTCAAAATTTCACCATTTGCCGGTGCTGATCATTGAGATGAGACTCCAAAGTCGATCTTTTACCAACCGCTCCATAAGCTTAACACAAACGCTAGTCAGAGATATTGGACGATGATTAGAAGTCTCCCTAGCGTCGCCTCCTTTCAGAAACGGGAAAATGTTCGCGCTACGCCAATCCAGTGGAACGACCCAAGACAACATAGAACGAGAGAAGATTAGCGAGACGGTGAAGGCTACACATCCACCAAGTGCTTTTAACAAGCTAGATGTTTGTTCCATATTCTATTCTAGCCATCCTAAGGTTTCGCCTTGAGAGGTGCAACTGTTTGTTGGGGAAACGAAATAAAGCCAGTCATGTTTGGATTCTGACTAAGTCTTGATCTATCTTATTCTCGTCAGCCTTCGGGATCGACCAATGTTATTCCATCAGGGCCAGGACTTGTAGAATACTTCAGCCCTTTGATCTGCCTCAGAACCAAGCCCGTGCCGAAGTCAACTTTCATCCTATCATTCCCTTGATTGGGCTCAATTTCTCCTCGTTTTAATGGAACCCATGGCTCAAACGTTGACGAAAAACAACTTGTTAAATATTTGCACCTCTTCATGCTTAGCTTCAATCAAATTCTCTTGATTGTCCAGAATTGGTCCAATGCGGGATTTACCAGGTTTTTTTGAAACAGCCGTAAAATGTTTTCAGACTTTTCATCTTTGCCAATTTCTCTTCGTAACCCTCCTTGGCTTTGCGTAAATCGACTTTAATCTGTTTAGCGAAAATTGCGTGTTCGCAATATCATTGCATATCATTGAGCAATACCTGTAGTTTCTGTTGCAGTGTATCAATTGGGCTATCGTTGGGGAATCGTACACGGAGAAATAACGGTGCCCAGTAGAGTATCTTGGAGTAAACAAGCGAATGAACTACAGCAATTCTTGAGGTCTCAGGTATTGATCCTTTAATGAGGTTGAGGATTCCTAAACTCCTATATGTTTCTTGTGTTAGATGATGTAAATGTTGATCGAATTGAAGGTTTTTTAGTTCACCCTCAGTTGAGGCCGACACAGCTAAAGAAGTGTCATCACAATATGAGCTAACAGTAAAGTCGTCCGAAGGTGGAGCACACAAGATATCTGAGCTCCTTGCGGAACTCCAAAGCTCAAGTCAAAATCTTCGGAATTGTCAGTATCAACTTTGACCCGGAATCTTCGATCCCTAAACAAAGAATCGATCCATTTCAATGAATTTCGTCCAAAGTTTTATTTTTCCAGTTTGGCTTTCAGAAAGCCGCACTCCAAGCAATCAAAGACCGAACTCAGATCAAAAGCTAAAACTCCTGCTTTTTGATTCTGGTGTTCTGTGGACTTGGAAAGCTTCTCATAAATGCTTTGTAGTGCGCTAAAAGTGCCTCGGTTTGCTTTACATCTGTGTTGTGATATCGGGAGAATATTTGTGCGCTCGACGATTTCGAAAATTAGTTGGTTTGCAATTCCTTCCACAATTTTCGAGAGAGCTTGCAAGATACCAACATATTTGGCATAAAGTCTCTCTATATTTTTCTGTAAGTCAAAATAACCTCACATATCTTAAACACGACATCTAATACATACAGGTATCATTCATTGTTTTAACTGCAAATAAGACTTTTGTTAATTGCAATTAAGAACTTTGTAAGTGAACTCAAGGGAGTCATGAAAATTGAAATGAGCCCATCATTTTGAACACTCTTTTCCTATTTGCATTGACAAGAATATCTTTTTGCAGGTCAATTGTTTATCCTTGTCTCATCTTTGAATCCAGTCAGATTCATTCCTGAGAAGGAGCAAAGACATCAATTAACTTGAGGTTGATGGTTACAGTTTTCCCTTTCGTTCAGTTAAGCACTGGGATACTTTTGCTCAATTTCTTATCAAATTTCATCGTTATTTGTTTTCTTATCCCCCAATCAATTAATTCAAGCATCAATATCAACGGTAGCTTGCGAGGATTTGACCAAAGAGTTGAATGCTGAAGTAAAGCAAATAAATCGTGCTAGCCAAAAAAGCGTGTCTCTTGCCACCAAGCCAGATCCCAACGCCCTCCCGCGTCACAAACCAATCTTCCCTTTTAGTTGCCTGGCTTGGCTAGACCCCATTAAGTATAGTCGCCATTCATCCAGTCGCAATTGGAGTTAAAACAGCAAGATAGAGCACCACTAGACTCTCTGCCAATTTCAGAGTTATTCACACTTTCAAGATATTCAAAACCTGCAGATTTATGTGGTGTTGTTCAGATCAGATTTCTCAATTCGTGTCTCTCTATATAATTTTTGAATACTCAAGTGTCTTAGTGAGAATATGGATCAATGGAGGTTTCTTCATCCCGTAGAAAGCCTGTTTGGTTATTGGTACGACCATATCTTTATGAAACAACACGATTGGTCGAACCCAGTTTTTTGAATTAGCATCATATACTTCCAAGTTGCATTGGGATAATGGCACATTACGTATTTTTCGTTAAAGATACATTCAACATGAGAGCAAAAACGTGACTTCACACACATATCACAACTGAAATCAAACTGACAAAGTAGCATTATATTTGGTTCACTGTCCACGGGCATCTTCAGCAATGACCTCAAATTCTAAATGGAAGTTCGCTTTGGAACCAGAATGCAATAATAAAGATAACATTTGAAAAGACGAAACTTTCTTGGCAATCACAAAGAACTTGTTGTGTTCCACCCACGCGCTTTGAAGGTCGGCCAATTGGAACTCGTCGGTCTCCACCCGGTCGTAGTTGTGGGTCACAACAACTTTGTGTGGAGGATCCCCTCTCCTTAACAGGTGGTTTGCACTTGGTTCCGTTGACACCCTGAAGTTGAAGCCCAACGCTTTGAAGGATCCGGAGACAATGCAAAATTCGAGGAGGATGAGAACATCGCCATCTGAAGAATGCATGTTGAGCAACATGTAGATCGCTTGGTCCGTGATGACGAAATCTCGAGCTTGGGCCAACTTGGGATTGTCCAGGTGGAGCACTCGCGACCAAATGATCTGACCACTCAGTAGATCGATGAAGAACAAGGCGCTCTTGGTTTGGATCAGCATGGTACGGTTGTTGTGCCTAGTTCTGACAATATTGGAGAGACTTGCACCAATATGTTTCCAGATAATGGCACCGAGACGGTAGAACGTTCGGAATCAATCTTACCAAACCTTGTGGAATCTGGCTCAACAAATAAGCCTAGAGATCAAATCCAACGCTCCCGAACTCACCTTGGCCGAGTTTCATTTGATTTCTCCGGCGTTACATCCAATGAGTAGTGTCTCTTAACATTTGAGGGAGCATATTGCAATCCATCCATCCTTTGGTCCTTTTCAGGGCCACCACATCCTTTATGCCAAAAGAGTTTTATTGAGCCCATTGAATTTGCATGTATTTTTAGCAAGCTGAACAATGACATTGGTGTATTTGCATTATCGGTTTTGCATAACTATGGTTTTCAGGATTATTGGAAAAAAAGTAGGACTAGAGTGGTGATAAAAAGAAAAGGAGTTAGGGGATGTTCTGAAGCGAAATATTTTCGGCCCAAATCTTGCAGAAATCCGGTGAGAAATATCTTTATCAATCATCGAGTAAGCTTTCTTGATCTTGTTTGCATCGATGAAAATCATGAAATCGATCCATCCTGATCCATGATTTGGAGTCCAGTCAGATTAGCAGACAAACTTGGAAGGAGAGAGAGTTGAGGGTTTTACGAAACACTTCCAAGTTCATAGCCCTGCTGATTTCACCGTCAATCCGCCGACCAATAGCGAGGCATTTCCAGCGCCGGTGACGATGTTGGAACACTTCGTCCAATCAAAAACTCTTGGACTCTTTGTGATTCGAGCCAATTAGAGTAGAACTACATCGTTCTCAGAAAAATCAGGCTTGGCAACGACGACCAAGGGAGTTGCATTTGAACATTCTTGGATTTGCGCAGAGTCGGGGATTCTTTCGTATGTATTCTAGTACAAATTAGAAGATGACACGCTTCTCTTGAGTTTGTTTAGGGAGTCAGAGTCATTTGCAATGAAGCCAAATTGAAATTGCAATAAATGGGCTAAAGAACTTGAACATGGTCTTTGTTGCCATTTCTTGGTTTCCAAAATTAATTTTCAAAATCAGCCGACCAAACCATGGAAAGATTCAATGAACTTTCACATACATCGTTCTTCGCAGGATGGTTACTCAAATGTGTAGCTAATTCTTACATATATTCTAATGCTGGCTAATGCTTGTCCACGTTTTGTGCAATTGTTTTCCCGAAGAACTCAAGAATTGAGAAAATGCAAGCCGCTGGCAAATTAAATATCGCAACAGAGCATCACAGCACTTTTTCTGAATACCTAAATAACTGCAACCTAGCCAAGAAAGAGAAAAAACAACTGGATTTCACATCCAAGTAGTATTCGCGTCATGGCATGAATTTTGCGATTCTAAGTCATGGCACATTTTTCAGGGCATTTCTGGCTTAGATTTATCATGCATATTTGATGTGACCAGATGTCATGCAGCGAGTATTGTATTTGACATGTTGATCTCAAAATAAGGTTAATCCTCATAGAGTGATGGGAGACTAAACTTCAAACTTTCATTGACACAGAAACAATCATCTTTCATAGAGAGAGGATTGTTATTTCAATCGCAATGGGCAATTATGATGATGTAATGAAACACACCTCGACCCCCATTAGTCACCTCGAGGGACGATCGAATTCCCCCAAGGGGTGGCGAACCATGTAAAAACGGCGGATTATATCATTTCCAATTAAGAGCGGAGAATGTTGGCAATCTTTCCCATGGGATCAAAGAGCTTTTGAATCAAACTAATATTCTTGATTCCCCAAACCTATTAAGTCAGAAGATCAAGCCCTCTAGTAAGTAGGGCATTAAATTCACAACTTGAAGATTCAGTGCTTATGTGCAGACCAATTGCTTGATTTTAATCCAGAACGTCTCAAGTCCTTACTTTTCAAAGTGTCCTCGAAAAGTAAAATATACTCTCACTGTAGACTAGACTACTAGAAGATACCACCACGAGAGCATATTTAAGTATCTACAAAACTTTAGGCATTAAAACTAAGCGTAAAGATTCCCTCAAAATAACACAGTCTCAGGACGATTGCAAGTTCTAAAAGCAATTTCAGGACATTTTTCCTCCCTTCTCACCACTTATTCCATCATGGAAGCAACGTCCAAGACTAAAGTTTGGCCACGGGAAATAGAGCATGCCAATTTCATTCACAATTTTCCAAACCAAAAGTCATTTTTCTACACAACATTCAGCCCCAAAGCTATGTTCTGTGATGACTATTGGACTGAAACAAAAGGGTGGTCTAAAGTGAATGACAAGGTCATAGATAATGTTTTAACTTTATTGTGTATTGGTCTCCAACCCATTTGGAAAGGCAAACAACTTTGTTTCCATTTACAAACAGAATGTCATTTCAAATTATACAAATTACTCCAAGAAACGCCAGCACACCCAAAATATACCCAGCTCGGCTAGAAATTTCGGACCCGTAACTACAAAGGATAGGGATGCTCTCAGTATTCTATAGGGAATACCCATAGACCACGGATCCCTTCAACGAAGAAAATTGATAAGAAGGATAAGTCCCATTACTGACCATTATCACTTGTCCATCACACGCGCGTAAACACGTTGAAACGAGTCCCAGCCGGGCCGATCAGCTCAGCCAATGACCCACTGTGCAATGACCAATGAAACAATAGCGGCGGCGAACATAGCGCAAACAGCAGGACAGGTTGCAAGTGCCCCGCTCCTTCAACACTGTCCTAAATAGGACGAATCGATGGCACTGGGTCATTTGGTCTTTGCTGTTAACAAATTCAGACGCTTGCCACACTCACGTCGAAAAGAGAGTTTAGTCAAGATGTCTTCTCATCTTTGCCCGAATCTGTTTACCATCACATTTTCCAACACTTGGGTACAAGGACTTGGAGTCTTTGAAGGCCGTTGGGAACATATCCTTGACCCAATCACTATCAAGCTTGTGGATATACGTTGGAGTCCGTGGAGTTGTGTGCCCCAACATGAACATGTCATTGCAGCGAGCCGTCATGACTCAAAATCCAGGAAGAAGTCACTTCCATCTGAGTTGTATTAACTCACATGAGCCCTCCAGAGTTCAGTATCGGTCCTAACAAGATGGAAACTAAAGGCTTGGAAGTAAGAACACATTTGAAAGAAATGCAAAATTCAAAGCTCTTCATTGATTCTGTCTTTTCTAAACTGTTGCACCTCAAGTGCACTTTTTTATTGTTAGCCTTATTCCAAGTCTTGAACCACTGAATGTAAAATCGCTGGGCGACCTAAGAGAACTAACATAGGTACCCTTTTTTGTATTACAGATGATCGTTCAATATCATCACAGGTTGACTTGTGGCACTGATGTGGACCCATTTGTTGGATCACTTCGTTTGCCAGACAATCGGCAATCTACCACAAGTTCCCATTCGATTGGAAACTGCAGCCTAT
>NC_081450.1:2907394-2918091 GCF_007210705.1 Tigriopus californicus | reverse complement strand
GTGTTCAAACATCAACTAGACAACAATGTACTTACTAATATCTCATAATCGTATTCCATCTCTGTGTTGCTTTTCTTTTCTTTTTTTTCTTTCTCTTCTTTCTTTCTCATTACTTACCAATACTCTTTATACGTCTCACCTGATGTCTTGAGTGGTTCTTTAATAATAATAATTAATCAGGCGGCAGATATTTTGCCTATTCTGGTTTACAACAATATTACTTTTGAGGGTCCTATTCCCTGACATTCTTTTTCACTTTCAAATTAAATTTCAACTTGATCATACCTACTTCTCATGAATGCTTGTCAACTACAAAAAGAAATCTTGCTCCTTTGTAAGGAGTCTCAACCTTTTGATATCTTGTAACATCTCAGGTGTCATGATGTTCTTCGTCCAGCTTTTTTCGAGATGCCAGTGGCACACATTCCAAACGATGTGCGGATTGACTGCTTCCCTCCACGAATTGACTTGACAAATACATGGCTGGTATCGCTCAGCAAGGTTATAACTGATGCACAAGCTTCAGGGGCAATGTCATTTAAGACGCGCAAAGCCGACGAAAACACTGCCTGATTTTCAGTCTCGACGAGGCACTGGTATGTATACTGGAGTTCCTTCTCCGCGGTCATCTGAGAAATGGAACATATACCAAAATTAAGCAGTTGAAAGTATTACACCGCTATTCAGATTAAAGTTAGAGCGATCAACTGAACCAACGTCTTTCATTGGATATCTTAACACAGTTTGCGTTTGTTGTAACTTTGTTCATTAAACCACTGACAACCAATGAGCCTCAACACGGACTTCTAGAGATGTGGATTGCGAATAGAACATTAAAGGAACCTGTATGAGAAGCAAATACTTTATTGTTTTGACTAGCCTGGATATTCTGGATTTTGGAGGGCTCAAGATTGTAAACCTTGCAATTGATTCTAAGACCTGGTTGAGGAAAAAGCTCATGGTTACTTTTGAAGATGCATTGTAAAAGCTACCTTTTGCACCTTCTTTAAATACTGCATTGTCCCAATCTTCTAGGTTTGTTGCAATAAGGTAGTTGTTTTCTAATTCTCACCTTATTTCTGCTTGTCTTTCTGGCAAAAGTTCAAGTTTTTCCTAAAAATGCTACTAGAATCTCAGAACTTTACACACAAAAGAGCAAATATAAAAATGTTTACATTTTAGCCTTCACCCTGAGAGACAGCTGAAATAAAGCAGCCAGAGGAACCAAATTTGATCAAGAAACCTACATGATTTGGGGTATTAATTTGGGGGTCTAAGTTAGGAGACAGCTTCCAGTGCTTTTAATTTTGAAGATCTTTAAACAATGCTCTATTCATCTCCCTTACTTTTATTCCAAATAAGCTCTTCATGCGGCCACAAGATATTGTTCAATATTTGAATTTGGCCAAATTTGAGCCCAAGATGATGCTTAGGGAACTCAGGAGATATGTCCAAAGTTCTGTAGTTAATTTAGTCAACACTACATAAGATTCGAATTTTCGACCTCCTCTTGGTCAGATCTATTAGCTTTTGACAACATAACTTTGAAATGGTCCACTTTGCAAGTAAATGATATAGAAATGATCCACCTTTAATTGAAGAGATTTACATTTTTCTTAGTACTTAAGTTCGAAAAGTGGCTCTGAGTTGCCATTACCAAGAGCAGGCCGATTTGGCGAGAAGCTCGATCACAGTCCATATTTCTAGAAGTTCGTGGCTTTAGTTATCCAGATCAAAGAGATTGACACTCACCAAAAACAAGGGCTGAAAGCAGTAGAAAGTGAAAGCCTTTTCCTTCATCAGGAAAGGCTGCTTTTGAAAAACTATTTCTCCAAAAATAACTTATCCTGCTCTACTGCAAGTGGGGGCACTTCTTCAACCTCTACACTGGTCAAATCCGTCGACTTCTCAACTACTGGGTGAGCTGGTACACCCATACCTTTGTGAAACAACACGATTGATCGGCCTTGATTTATTGAGTGCGCATCAAATACTTCCAAGTTGCATTGGGACTATAGCTCATTACTTATTTTTCGTTAAAGATACATTCAACATGAGAACAAAAACGTGACTTCACACACATATCACCACTCAAATCAAACTGTCAAAGTAGCATTATATTTGGTTCAATGTCCACGGGCATCTTCAGCAATGACCTCAAATTCTAAGTGAAAGTTCGCTTTGGAACCCGAATGCAATGGTAAAGATAACATTTGAAAAGACGAAACTTTCTTGGCAATCACAAAGAGCTTGTTGTGTTCCACCCACGCGCTTTGAAGGTCGGCCAATTGGAACTCGTCAGTCTCCACCCGGTCGTAGTTGTTGGTCACAACAACTTTGTGGGGAGGATCCCCTCTCCTTAACAGATGGTTTGCACTTGGTTCCGTTGACACCCTGAAGTTGAAGCCCAACGCTTTGAAGGATCCGGAGACAATGCAAAATTCGAGGAGGATGAGAACATCGCCATCAGAAGAATGCATGTAGAGCAGCATGTAGATCGCTTGGTCCGTGATGACGAAATCTCGAGCTTGGGCCAACTTGGGATTGTCCAGGTGGAGCACTCGCGACCAAATGATCTCACCACTTAGCAGATCGATGAAGAACAAGGCGCTCTTGGTTTGGATCAGCATGGTACGGTTGTTGTGCCTAGTTCTGACAATATTGGAGAGACTTGCACCAATATGTTTCCAGATAATGGCACCATAGTTGCAGCTCCAATCGAATGGGAACTTGCTGGTAGATTGCCGATTGTATGGCAAACGAAGTGATCCAACAAATGGGTCCACATCAGTGCCACAAGTCAACCTGTGATGATATTGAACGATCATCTGTAATACAAAAAAGGGTACCTATGTTAGTTCTCTTAGGTCGCCCAGCGATTTTACATTCCGTGGTTCAAGACTTGGAATAAGGCTAACAATAAAAAAGTGCACTTGAGGNGGGTACCTATGTTAGTTCTCTTAGGTCGCCCAGCGATTTTACATTCCGTGGTTCAAGACTTGGAATAAGGCTAACAATAAAAAAGTGCACTTGAGGTGCAACAGTTTAGAAAAAACCGAGTCAATGAAGAGCTTTAAATTTTGAATTCCTTTCAAATGTGTTCTTACCTCCAAGCCTTTAGTTTCCATCTTGTTAGGCCGATACTGAACTCTGGAGGGATCATGTGAGTTAATACAACTCAGATGGAAGTGACTTCTTCCAGGATTTTCAGTCATGACGGCTCGCTACAATGACATGTTCATGTTGGGGCACACAACTCCACGGACTCCAACGTATATCCACAAGCTTGATAGTGATTGGGTCAAGGATATGTTCCCAACGGCCTTCAAAGACTCCAAGTCCTTGTCATCCAAGTGTTGGAAAATGTGATGGTAAACAGATTCGGGCAAAGATGAGAAAGACATCTTGACTAAACTCTCTTTTCGACGTGAGTGTGGCAAGCGTCTGAATTTGTTAACAACAAAAGACCAAATGACCCAGTGCCATCGATTCGTCCTATTTAGGACTGTGTTGAAGGAGCGGGGCACTTACAACCTATCCTTGGTTGCTGGCGCTATGTTCGTCGCCGCTATTGGTTTCATTGGTCATTGCACAGTGGGTCATTGGCTGAGCTGATCGGCCCGGCTGGGACTCGTTTCATCGTGTTTACGCGCGTGTGATGGACAAGTGATAATGGTCAGTAATGGGACTNCTTTCAAATGTGTTCTTACCTCCAAGCCTTTAGTTTCCATCTTGTTAGACCGATACTGAACTCTGGAGGGCTCATGTGAGTTAATACAACTCAGATGGAAGTGACTTCTTCCTGGATTTTGAGTCATGACGGCTCGCTGCAATGACATGTTCATGTTGGGGCACACAACTCCACGGACTCCAACGTAAATCCACAAGCTTGATAGTGATTGGGTCAAGGATATGTTCCCAACGGCCTTCAAAGACTCCAAGTCCTTGTCCTCCAAGTGTTGGAAAATATGGTGGTGCACAGATTCGGGCAAAGATGAGAAAGACATCTTGACTAAACTCTCTTTTCGACGTGAGTGTGGCAAGCGTCTGAATTTGTTAACAGCAAAAGACCAAATGACCCAGTGCCATCGATTCGTCCTATTTAGGACAGTGTTGAAGGAGCGGGGCACTTGCAACCTGTCCTCGGCTGTTGGCGCTATGTTCGCCGCCGCTATTGGTTTCATTGGTCATTGCACAGTGGGTCATTGGCTGAGCTGATCGGCCCGGCTGGGACTCGTTTCAACGTGTTTACGCGCGTGTGATGGACAAGTGATAATGGTCAGTAATGGGACTTATCCTTCTTATCAAATTTTCTTCGTTGAAGGAGATCCGTGGTCTATGGGTATTCCCTATAGAATACTGAGAGCATCCCTATCCTTTGTAGTTACGGGTCCGAAATTTCTAGCCGAGCTGGGTAGTATTTTGGGTGTGCTGGCGTTTCTTGGAGTAATTTGTATAATTTGAATGACATTCTGTTTGTAAATGGAAAACAAAGTTGTTTGCCTTTCCAAATGGGTTGGAGACCAAATACACAATAAAGTTAAAACATTATCTATGACCTTGTCATTCACTTTAGACCACCCTTTTGTTTCAGTCCAATAGTCATCACAGAACATAGCTTTGGGGCTGAATGTTGTGTAGAAAAATGACTTTTGGTTTGGAAAATTGTGAATGAAATTGGCATGCTCTATTTCCCGTGGCCAAACTTTAGTCTTGGACGTTGCTTCCATGATGGAATAAGTGGTGAGAAGGGAGGAAAAATGTCCTGAAATTGCTTTTAGAACTTGCAATCGTCCTGAGACTGCGTTATTTTGAGGGAATCTTTACGCTTAGTTTAATGCCTAAAGTTTTGTAGATACTTAAATATGCTCTCGTGGTGGTAGTCTTCTAGTAGTCTAGTCTACAGTGAGAGTATATCTTTACTTTTCGAGGCACACTTTGAAAAGTAAGGACTTGAGACGTTCTGGATTAAAATCAAGCAATTGGTCTGCACATAAAGCACTGAATCTTCAAGTTGAAATTTTAATCACGCTACTTACTAGAGGCTTGATCTTCTGACTTAATAGGTTTGGGGGATCAAGAATATTAGTTTGATTCAAAAGCTCTTTGATCCCATGGGAAAGATTGCCAACATTCTCCGCTCTTAATTGGAAATGATATAATCCGCCGTTTTTACATGGTTCGTCACCCCATGGGGGAATTCGATCGTCCCTCGAGGTGACTAATGGGGGTCGAGGTGGTTTCATTACATCATCATAATTGGCCATTGCGATTGAAATAACAATCCTCTCTCTATGAAAGATGATTGTTTCTGTGTCAATGAAAGTTTGAAGTTAGTCTCCCATCACTCTATGAGATTAACCTTATTTTGAGATCAACATGACAAATACAATACTCGCTGCCATGACATCTGGTCACATCAAATATGCATGATAAATCTAAGCCAGAAATGCCCTGAAAAATGTGCATGACTTAGAATCGCAAAATTCATGCCATGGACCGAATACTACTTGGGATGTGAAATCCAGTTGTTTTTCTCTTTCTTTGGCTAGGTTGCAGTTATTTAGGTATTCAGAAAAAGTGCTGTGATGCTCTGTTGAGATATTTAATTTGCCAACGGGCTTGCATTTTTCTCAATTCTTGAGTTCTTCGGGAAAACAATTGCACAAAACCGTGGACAAGCATTAGCCAGCATTTAGAATATATGTAAGAATTAGCTACACATTTGAGATAACCATCTGCGAGAACGATGTATGTGAAAGTATCATTAAATCTTTCCATGGTTTGGTCGGCTGATTTGAAAATTAATTTTGGAAACCAAGAGAAGGCAACAAAGACCATGTTCAAGTTCTTTACCCCAATTTATTGCAATTCAATTTGCTTCATTGCAAAGTGACTCTGACTCCCTAAACAAACTCAAGAGAAGCGGTCATCTTCTAATTTGTACTAGAATACATACGAAAGAATCCCCGACTCTGCGCAAATCCAAGAATGTTCAAATGCAACTCCTTGGTCGTCGTTGCCAAGCCTGATTTTCTGAACAGATGTAGTTCTACTCTAATTGGTCGAATCACAAGAGTCCAAGAGTTTTTGATTGGACGAAGTGTTTCCAACATCGTCACCGGCGCTGGAAATAGCCTCGCTATTGGTCGGCGGATTGACGGTGAATCAGCAGGGCTATGAACTTGGAAGTGTTTCCGTAAAACCCTCAACCTCTCTCTCCTTCCAAGTTTGTCTGCTAATCTGACTGGACTCCAAATCATGATCAGGATGGATCGATTTCATGATTTTTCATCGATGCAAACAAGATCAAGAAAGCTTACTCGATGATTGATAAAGATATTTCTCACCGGATTTCTGCAAGATTTGGCCGAAAATATTTCGCTTCAGAACATCCCTAAGCTCCTTTTCTTTTTTATCACCACTCTAGTCTACTTTTTTTCAATAATCCTGAAAACCATAGTTATGCAAAACCGATAATGCAAATACACCAATGTCATTGTTCAGCTTGCTAAAAATACATGCAAATTCAATGGGCTCAATAAAACTCTTTTGGCATAAAGGATGTGGTGGCCCTGAAAAGGACCAAGGATGGATGGATTGCAATATGCTCCTCAAATGTTAATGAACACTACTCATTGATGTAACGCCGGAGAATCAAATGAAACTCGGCCAAGGTGAGTTCGGGAGCGTTGGGATTGATCTCTAGGCTTATTTGTTGAGCCAGATTCCACAAGGTTTGGTAGATTTGATTCCGACGTTCTACCGTCTCATTGTGCTCTTGAGGGATGATGAAGTCCAGGGGGCTCTGATCCTGATTGTGAACCTGAACTCCTCGAAAACCTTTGTTTCCAGGATGGGAGACCATGCTTGAAATGTTGAGTGTGTCGTCGTGGAAGATCCAGCAGAGACTAACAAATCATCAACTAAATAATGAAACAGAGAAACAGTTCGTACCGAACCCAGACAGACTGCGCCTTCTTGGAAAAAGCGTGCCCGTCACGGCATTTAGCTTGTCCAAGAGATTCACCTGAACCCCTTGCACTGTGCACTAGAATGTTGTAAAAAGATTAAAACAAAGAGTTGGAATTTCCGAATTTTCCAACTCTCGTCCAACTTCATTGGATGCTATAAGGGGTTTCTGAAAATTTCTAAATTTACCCGCTCCGTCAAGGTTTTGACAAAATATCCTGATAGACCCTCCATTCCAGGATTAGTCCGATCCGTCATCTCAAATTCCTGGGTCGGTCAGATTTTACTTAGATAATAAAATAATAAATATAACTACTGCACCTCAATAGGTTCTGACGTAGTATATTCCCGGTAATTGTAAGGTAGTCCACCAACCCAATTTAGATGGGTCAAGTAGAAAGACTTCAATTTTGCATTGAAAACATCATAACATTCACAAATGTAAATATCGGGATTCACAACTCAATCCAATAGAGGGTAATATCAGTCTTTATGAATTCAATATGATGCTACGACTTCCGATTGCTTGACCATTCCTCGCCTTCTTTCCTTTGGGTTGGCCGGCTTGATGGGTGCGGTCCCAGTTCTGCTTCAGGAACCACCCAAATTCTACTGTCCCTGTAAAGTTCTTCTTTCTTTAACGCTGAGGACCTTTAGTAACATCGTTACGTACGTCTACTTGGGGGGACCTTGCTAAATTGATAACGGTTGGTTAGCACTCGTTGGTACAACAGTTATCTTAGGCATTTGCTTGAATTACTTGATGCAATTCTCACGTTGGCAAGGGTACGTTTGAAGATCAGCAATAAGCAAGCATTGATCATAAACAGCCCTCCATATGCAACAATGGCAGTGGTTTCTATTACAAAATATATAATACTCGCACTATACAGTTCATTATAACTAATGGCTGAAGCTGTAATCGAAAAAGCCATATTCTCAGTTTTTGGTAACCTAACACAAAGAATGAAACCCTTTTCCAGCTTTTGAGGGAAGTACCCAAACATATCTGGGTAGGTTGTTGATGAAAATCTTGACAATTAAACCAATTCCTGATTGACAGACTGACGTGTGCTCTGAATGTTCAAAGGAGCGTCGAAAATCGGCGTTCTCGATTTGTTCGAACAATTTCCCACAGGGATTTTGCACTTGCATCCAGCGCTTCACGTCAATCCACAACTGAAAACTAAATGTCCATTGTGAGAACAAAATTCCTTTTTCCTTGATGATATCTAATTTCTAACGGACAAAGCATAACGATTTGCAGAACAGTGCTGGATCTATTGTGTGTAAGAAATTGATTCTTTTGTCACCTTTTTAAGTTGATACCAAACTCCGCTTGAGGGACGTGGATGGCCATTCCAAACATGGGCACCTGTGATCCTGGAACATACTGCAAAGTTGGATACGATTTCGTGGTCGTTTTTTCTCCGCAAAGGAATTTTTAAGGGATTTGTGTCCCTACTCGGATTCATCAAATTTAGTTTTGGGGATTCACACCTTAAAATATTTGTTTCGGCGACCCGAGGGTCTGGTGAGGTGTTCCAAATGTTTGCAACCTGGACCTGGAAAAGTGTTGAATTCCCAATGCTAGCTAGGTCTTTGAAACTGAAAGCAGAACGTGGGGGTCCCCAAGGCAGCATCCTTGAGCCTCTCATGTTTTTGATCTAAATAAACGACATGCCTCAACACAATAATTTGCAAAGCGTTTTAATATGATGCTTAAATGCTTATAAAGCCAACTTGCTAAACTAGAGGAAAAAAAACGATCAACTGGAATGTAAGTTTCAAAGGCTAGAAATGAATGGATTAACTTTCAACTTCGACAAAGCAAATTTTATGGTGCTCGAGCACAAGAATTGTAACTATAACTATAGCATTCCCATATATAGACCTATGTAGGTATAGCTATAGGGGACAAGGGTCCTCATCAACTCGATTTGTTGGAATTCAACTCGTAAGCAGACTCAATTATACTATAGAAATTTCGAAATAACATATTTTGTAGTCTAAACAAATGTTGGTTACTGGTGCCGGAAACGGTAAAGCAGCAAGTATAAAATGGCCTTATTCGACGTGCCTTTGAGCACGGTAAAGCCCTTTTCATTCCTTTCCCTCCTCTCGGAGCGCACAAACAAACGGAAAAATTCACAAATACGCTCTAACATGCCTGACTTTAAGAAGGTATTTCTCGCAACACAACTTTTTGCTGATCTATTGTAACGCCATAAATACACCACTCAACCTTCGGAGAGACCATGCAAATGCTATAAGGTTATAGTTACAAACACTTTTTTTTGTCCAAATAGAGCAGATAAACAAAGTTCTATATTATGTATACTTGCAGCATAGCAGCGACATTTCATCATCATCACCAACCATCTATTTCCATCAAATTATTGTACCAAAAAATCCACTTTTAAGTTAGGAAAAAAAATTATCTTTTTAAAGTTAGACACTAAAACCATGTGAAATTGTGCTTTTCGTAGTACTATTTGGTTGGATATGATGATTGCCAAAGTGTTGGGGCGTTATAAATCACACAGTATATGATCTCCTGTAAAATTGTTCCTTAGATATCCCGAGGAATTTTACCCATAAAGAAATTGAAACGTCTCCTATTTGAGTTGATGGTTTATTAATTGTGTCACAGAACTTGGGCAATGATTGCACATTTGATAATCTCTTGATAAAGTCTGGCATCCTCGAGCGTATTTTCTCGTTTCTACGTTTGTTTGCCCGCACCTAGACGAAGCAGAGGGCGCTTCCTCCGCTCAATGAATAGTACTATTAGAGTTCAATACCAATTCTACGAAAATGAAGACTGTGTCTCTCCTCCAGGAGAGAACTAAACGCTGGATAAATAGCGCGAGATGGTTGTTCCATACTGAGTCTTTGTTTCCCGAGTTGAAGTTGCTTGAATAATTGAAAGCCCCCATCAGCAGATGGTGGGGGGCACATATTTTTTGATGATTCGTCCTGAATGAATATAAGCCTATTTTGATACGAACAAGAGCACAAACAACCGCAGATGTTATCCAGAACACGCCATTTCGTTACATACTCTGTTCAGATTGACCAATTCCGTTGACTTTATACTCAATACTCTTGGCATGAAAAATGTGATGGTCCTGAAAAGGACCAGGGAAGTGGTGATTGGAATATACCGCCTGAATATTAACCAACATCAATTGATGTAGCGACGCAGGAACAAATGAAACTCTGCCAAGGTGAGTTAGGAGGCGTTGGGGTTGTTCATCAATATGATGCTCTGGACCATGATCCACAAGGTTCGGTAGATACTGTTCCGGCGTTCCACCATGTCATTATGCTGCTCGGGAGTGACGTACGCAATGGGACCTTGATCCTGAATTGGAACCCCTCGAAAGCGTTGGTTTCCGGGATGACAGCCCATGGTAGCGGTTATTAATGTGTCTATTCTCTGGTAAGATCAAACGCAGACTAACAATGATCAGTCCACATCCAATTGAAGAAAACCCTTGGTCAATGTTCTTTTAGAGGGCACGATTTCCCATTCTGCGGGAAAGTAGCGTGCGGGTCTCAGATTTCGCCCCAGTGACAAAGAGGCAAAAAGAACTTCTCCTGTTGGTCATACCCTGGACAGTATGCGGTATCATTGTAGGTGACGCTGAGGGAGTCGTTGATTCTAGGGTGAATAATTTTGCCACGCCGATCAACCTCGCCCAAACCTATGTTACGTTCGC
>NC_081450.1:2898435-2907343 GCF_007210705.1 Tigriopus californicus | reverse complement strand
ACTTAAGAATTTGAGGTTATGCTGAAGATGGCCCGCTGGAGGACAGTGAACCAAATATAATGCTACTTTGACAGTTTGATTTGAGTGGTGATATGTGTTTGAAGTCACGTTTTTGCTCTCATGTTGAATGTATCTTTAACGAAAAATAAGTAATGTGCCATTATCCCAATGCAACTTGGAAGTATTTGATGCGAACTCAATAAATTAAGTCCGATCAATCGTGTTGTTTCTCAAAGGTATGGGTGTACCAGCTAACCCAGTAGTTGAGAAATCGACGGATTTGACCAGTATAGAGGTTGAAGAGGTGTCCCCACTTACAGTAGAGCTGGATAAGATAGTTTTTCGAAAGCAGCCTTTCATGATGAAGGAAAAGGCTGCCAGTTTGACCACCCCAAGTGGTGTCAAAATCTTGTCAAGTTCGGCCTTGAGAAGTAGAATAGGAGAAGTAGAATAGGAAGAAGGGATGTTCTTTGTCCTTTTTTTGCACCCGTGCCGTCCAAGTGCCGTCAGTCCATGAGACTTAAGACATGCTTCCTGGTTCGATCCTAGGCATGCCGAGTTCAAGCTTCCTTGCAGTATTTAATTACAGCATAAGTTGCTGCTTTAACAGCTTCAATGGGCGAACCTGCGGTCATTCCCGAGGGTGAGGTAATAATTAATGTTGGTTGTGATGACGAAGCGGGAATATCCCTCCATAGGGCATCATTCAGATGGCAGGCCGAGCGAGAGAGCTGCCATCTGACTTCGTAACAAACAAACAAACAAACAAGAGGGGAAAGAGGCGATTTCTCTGTTTGTTAGAAAAAGCACCCTAAACATCATTTTCAGTGCTTCTCTCTTCATGGAAAATACAAAAATATCAATAGTTACGAATTATTAAGACAATTGCCCTATTTTTAGTTCCTAATTTCCTATCATTTATTCTTCTTTAAAGCTAAGAATGCAAAGTCCAGTAGTGTTAGTAAAACTCTCTCTAATAGGCACTTATTGCCTATTGTAAATGCGAGACATAATATCTAACATAGTATGATATTTGCAAAACTCTTCTTTTATCTCTACCAAAAAAACAAGCTTCTAGTTACATTAGCTTATTGAAAATAACTTGACCTTTCCACTTGGATATTACAATCAAATCTAAATGATCCAAAGCAACTCTGTCATACAAAATTGAAAATGAATTGAAAATGAGCTTCTCAGTTTCCACATCAAGTCTTCCTCAGTAGAAAAAATTTAATGTTGAATTGAATGGGAAACAGCATGATGTTACACTATGACAGCAAGTTCATGAGGTACGTTAAACTCCTCCAATCCAAAAAGTATGTAATAGTTAGGGTGGGGAAGGAATTATGAACTCGTTTTTTTTTCACGTAATTAAGGTTCAAGAACATTTTTTCTCCTTTTTTGCTCCTTCAGTGTGATTCCTTCAAGTTTTTTGTTTGGTTATTCACGGGCTTTTCTAACCGCTACAACAAATGTAATCCCGAGTGCTACTGAAATGAAAGGTTATAAGTCGTCTATTCATTACCTTTCAATCTTTGCATGTTGTTTGGTCTACCAACAAGTTTGAGTTGGCAGACCGAGCTAATCCTTGAATGTAGGGTTGATCTGGAATGCTACTTAAAAANACCTTTCAGCTCATTGTTGCAATTCTCCTAAACAAACATTAACAATCAGTAACTTTGATTGTCTTTCACATACACCGATATATTTTAACAAAATCAAGTACGTAAATCTTCCAGGCTAGTTGAGAGGTCTGGGAGCAACTTAAAGATACAAAAATTGAATAGTTGCAATTTGAATAAATAAGAGTTGAGAGTTGGATTGAAGAACTTAATTCCCACCATGTACTTCCCAAAGTATGAGTGGCATGTTAAATCCAATTTGTATATCTTTTGAAGCAACTAGGACTTCAAACAGCTAAGGAAATCTGCTTTAATAACTTTTACTGAAAGACAATTTTCTTTTTTTGGTATTGTGCAATTCATAATGCGATTTCAATTTCAAAGGCAATTTGAGGCCCAATTCTTCATACTTCTGATTTTAGGCATTCACTTTAGTGGTGTTAAAGAGAGTACTGATAAGTTATTCTTATTCTAGGATGAGACAGTGATTCCTGCAGAACATATTGTAAAGAACTAAGATCAATTGGTTTAGTATAGTTGCTTAGAGTTAATAGAGGTGATGGTTAACTATGACATATGTTTAGACTTTCTTTATTGCAAGGATCTCTTATCAGATATTTGGGTGATTACGCCACAAACCCAAGACTCAGCTTCATCATTACATTTTAGGAAGTGAGCTTATCAATTTTTTGGATTAGTATGATAACTCTTGCTGAATTTCAACGTGAAGTAATATTTAAAACGTACTGATTTTTAAGAAATTTCAAATGTTTTCAAAGGTTTTTGCTTTGGCTTCATATCACGTCACTCTATTAGTTATGCATTGACAAACAGAAACTTTGGTCGAAAAAAAGAGATACGCACTTGTTTCTGCCACTTTCAATTTGACTTAAATGAGAGTTTACAACATTAAGTACCAGAAGTGTCACTAATTGCTCATTCTTTCTTACCTCTTCATTGTGATTTTTGCCTTCAGAATTTCTCTATGGACACAATATTGGTGATTTCGCCATTTTGGTATTGGGCAGTTGAAGGTGAAATTCACATTTGACCACAATGCAACGGAAAATACCCTCGTGTTGAAAACTCAGAAAGAACAGTTTCACGTAATCGTAGATAATCATGATAGGGTGTTTTAGACAAAATATGGTCAACTGATGTTATTTTGACACTCAATTAACGTAGATTAGTGAAGTAACTGAGTTCAGGCGACTTTTTTTTTTGCCGTCATGGCCACTTCTTGACCCGAGCGCAACCAGGGTTCAAACAGATTTGATAGCCAAAGCCAGCTTGACATTTTATTGGTATTTAGTTATTGGCCATGGACATGGTCTAACCATGAAAGAAGTTGAAAATAATTACAAGCCTAGCATTTCCACAATAATGCAGTTCAAAATATTTGACATTTGGTAACTTTCCTTCAATGAAGTGTATATATTAAACCTTATCATTAGCCTCCTCATTTGAAAAGACAGGCCCTGAATGAGCAATTTCAAGGCAAGTAGGACGAGTCAAAAATTACAGCCCATTTCACCACTTAATGCCAAACTGTTGACCCAGCCGAACTGGCCAAGACTAAGCCAGCCTGAAGACATAATACAGGCTGAATTGGCATTGCTACTCTGTCGTTTCTCCCTTGTAGGTCATCCAAGAAAGGGAATCTGTGACGGAGTCCATCTCTTTCTTTAGATGTCCGTGTCAGGACTTTTCATCCCTGACGGAACAACCGGTGTACCTCTGTCCACGTAGAAGAGACGCAAGGGAAACAATGGTTCAGACAAGGTCAGTCTCATAGTTATAGAGCTGACCCTATTCCTAAACTTAATCCCACCCCACCCCCCTTCCTTAACCCGTTTACTTTCCTCCCTCCCTCTCCTCCAACCTCCTATTCTGTCTCCCAATTCCCTCCTCTTCACTGAAGTACCCAATCTACACCCATTCCTGTAAACACTGTCCCCCCTAATATTCCTTGTCCCGCCCCTATTCCCAAAATTCGTTCCTGTTCTAATGTAGCTGCTCAACCCATTCCTCAAACCCAACCATCCCCATTAGCTCATGCTTTGCCAATAGAACGTAGCTTTGTTGATGAAAGGGATTTTTTACGGTTGGAGAGGATGGTCCAAGATATTATGAATTTGGCCCATCAAAAGAGTGGCCCGCAAAGGGGCTATACTTGAACGTGCATTGTCTGATTTCTAAAATAACACAGCACAAAAGTTAAGATCTTAGAGGAACTAGCCGTTGAGAGAGAGCTTTCATCTATCTTTATAACAGAAACCTGGCTTCGGCCAGGGGTCTTAGATGAAGAGCTAACCATAGTTGGTTTCAACTTAGATCATTGTCATAGGGTACGTCCTGATATTCCCATATTCCCACAAGGGGGTGTCTGCCTATATGTTAGGAATAATTTGCACATTAGCCATGTACAAATGTCGAATGGAGAAGTAGAGGTCTTAGTTTGTCATCTTCAATCTGTGTATTGTAACAATGTATAGACCCGCTTCCTGTTCAGTAAGCTTTTTTTATGTCAGCTCTCCAATTCACTGGAAATGAGTTGGATCAGGCAGTTTGCTCGAAGGTTTTCTTTGTATGGAACTTTAATTTTCCGGCTAGCGTTGTAAAGTCCCGATTTTTATGTGCCCATTTCGAAATCGACATCTCAGTCGTTCAAAAAGCTGAAAAAAATGCGATCTTGTGCAATTTCTCCCAGCATGATGGTGTAGCCACTAGAGCGAATACGGTTCTGGATTTGGTCTTTTCTAAAGACCCTGATTGGAATGATTGTGTGATATAGGTTGCGTACATGTATCCTTATACCTTTCCGATCATATGTTTTTGTTCTCCATTCTTCTTTGCCCACGTCATCCTCATTCTACTACTGTACGTCTTCCCACAAAGACCTCCTTCCATACCACCTATATGTATCTATCAAATACAACTTCATCTTTATTCGGTCTTTGCGATTATTCCGTGACGCAGTCGGTTGCCCATTTGCCCGTGGAGGTGTAACCGAATTGCGATTGCGATCTTTCTTGTGGGTCCCAATCGGTTGGACATTCTTCGCTGGTCGACAATTGGGTCGACTCTACTCTTCTTGTTGGATTTGGTTTTCAATCGCCCATGGTCATCCTGTGGTCATCCCGTCGTTTTTGCGTTGTGTCCTCGAGCCATTTAGGTTATTCGATTATTGTTTCGTGGTGATTTACCCCCGTACCCGTGGATGGAACTGGATTTGGTCTATGTATCTGGATAACTTCATTGAAGCGGTTTAGGCTTCCAATTCTTTTTATATGTTAACAAATATTGTTGGATTGAGCCTTGTTTCTCCGTCGAATTTAGCTTTTTCCGATATGGCAAATCGGGAGGAACTTCTAAATTTGAAGGCCTCTCGAAAAGACCACAAGGGTCTCGCCACAAGAGTTAAGCGTGTAGCACTTGACGCTATTGACTCATTCATGGAGGGAGACGATCCGTTTTACATAGAATCAAAACCTCGCTCTTGGGAGACCAGATTGAATGCATACCGCGAAGCCGAAGCGGCCATTGTGTGCCATTCTGCGGCCGATGATCATGATTGTGATCGGGATTTGGACGTTCAAGAGGATCTTTTTGACAAAACTCAACTCGGAGTTCGGGGACTTCCTCAAAATTTTGACCGATCATTAAACTTGTTTGAAGACGACAGCCCTGTTACAAGGATCAACTCCTCTCCGGGCCTTCCCAAACTCGATTTCAAACGACCCCCTATTTTAGAGGAGGATACTAATTTACGGACTTTTGTTCAATGGTGTCCATTGTGGAATGATTATGCCACGCTGATTTCGTTGCCTCAACGAGACCAACCAACTCAAGTGTCTTTATTTTGTGAATGCTGCAGCCCTGGTTTTCTCCAAATCGTCTAACATTCATTGGGTATCAAGCAAAATACTGGACGCCAAGTTGATAATATTCTTGGAATCATCAAGGATCACTTGAGAAGTCTTCGGAGCGTCCACTTGGACATGCGTGAATTGCTGCAATTGCGTCAAGCATATGGCCAAGATTACACAAGTCTCTGCAATTCCATCCTGAATTTGGCTGATTTCGCAGATGTCGCTCACATCAGGGAGGATAGTCTCTTAATAGCTCTTCTTCTTCAAGCAATTAACAACGAATCCGATAAGGGTATAGTGATGGAACGCAATCCCTAGACATTTGAAGAAGCTCGTCATCATATTTTCAAGTTGGAAACCTCTCGTCAAGGTGTGAAGGACATGCCTTCGTCTTCTGTTTCCTCTCACGTCAACGCCGTCCTTTCCAAGTCGAATTATCGACTTCAGAGGGGAAAACTCATCCCGACGTCTGTGGCACAACACTCTTTGTGCACGTTTTGCGGCCTTCCAATCCTTCCAATTGAGATGTGTCCTGCCAAGAGTAGTCAGTGCTGATCTTGCCACCACAGAGAACATTGGGACAAGGTATGCCGATCCAGACCTCCTACCAGGATCTCTCCGCCGTCAAAGGCGCGAGTCGGCCCCATGAAACTACGGGCTGCTTTCTCACCGTGGCCACGTCCCACTCTCAATCAAGTCAACGTTCGGGTCTTACCAGTTGGATCTAAAGGCATGTCGATTCAAGTTAGATTTTGTGCTGATACCGGTGCTGATATTTCAGTCATGGCTTCTTCAATATTTCATCAAACCGGCTTGAACGAAATTACTCCACTTACCACATTGACTGAACCTGCTGTCAGCATTGACGGGAAAGTAATCCTGCAACTAGGGATGTTTTATGCCACATTGGATCTTAATGGTATGGTTGCGCATACCGTTCCTATTGTAGTTTGCCCGTAGTTACATGACGCTTTCCTTGGCTTGAATGCTCGAGCAGCATTGATGAGAATTTTCCACTTCCCAAGGAACTCGAATCAGTCAGTGACAATTCGTCTCATCTGTTGATCGCTGCAGTCAAAGTTGGATCTCAGGATTCAGTGCTTCAATCTCGGACTAGTATTTCTATTGGTTCAAAGGTCCGTTTTCATTGCCCAGCATCACAAGGTTGGCACTCTCACAGGGCGACCGTTCTCAAAAGTTTTGAACGTCGCTACCTTCTTCTTTTTGACAATGGTTTAAGTCGTGGAGGAATAGGCGTGTTCTGCGTGTAATATTACTCGAGACCTCCCAAGCACTCTATCTCAACGGACCTCAATGTTGCAACACCCGTTTTAGATTTGTCGTACTTCATTGTTTTGTTTTTATTCGTGCTCCAAATCTATGGGGGTTGGAATCTAACCTATTTTTTACAGACAACTGGTCCTCATTCTGCTACTGCACGTCTTCCCTTGAAGAGCTCCTTCCATACCACCTATCTACGAAAACGCAACCTCGACTCCAAAACGTAAACAACTAGTTCCCACGTGCGGAATCTATTATTTAACGTTATAAAGTCTTCAGTGTGTGACATCACTAAAATTTCCCGTCAATCGTGCTCCCTGGCATCCATGGAGCACGATAAGTCAATCCCCGTACCGGGACCCGCGCCGGTTCCGCCGGACTGCCGGACCCCAGCTAATCCATTCTCAAAGCGCCAAAGAAGCTCGCCGGGGGAGAACTCAACCCAGGGCAAGCTTCTGGACAACAAAGAAACGCCTCCTGAAGCCATGGACCAATCCGGAGCCGAAAGAGGCGGATATTACCCCAAACTCACCACCGAGGGAGAACATGGTCCAAACCGGAAGCTCCCAAGAACAAACGCCTTGTGAAACTCTCATCATGGAGGACCCAACAGACGAACCACCAATGGCCAACTCGGCACTGAATGACCTCAGTGCCCTGGGGAGGACAACGCCTTACAGTCCAACAAGGAGGTCAAATCCTTCGCGGCTGTGGCAGCAAAAGTGACGGGTACAACCTACCCCCACGAAAGATTCATCTGCGCTAATGAGGACACCAGGCGCAAAATTACCGAACCCACCTGGGACAAATTCCAGGCCGCCTTGGAATTGGCTATCTTCGAGGAGATGATGAAATCGGGCGGCCTAAAATTCAAATCACAATGGTCGTACTTTGCCCCCTCTGGATGCGGGCGAGTGGGATGTCTGGACGCTGAATCGGCGGCTTGTTGGACCAGTTCACGTCCAAATACACTGATGACATGGGTGCCTCTCTGAAGGCATGGAAACGTGGGGACTTTGGAAGCCTTCATAAGATGTTCATCCATGTTCCAGGTTGTATAAAGAATATTAAGGATAAGGTTATGGATATGATTCTTGTCCAAAATTGTCTTTCAGGAACATTTCAAGTCTTCAATGTGAAGGACGTGAAATGGACTCTTAAGTCAGGAAAAGAGGCTTCCGGGACTCATCTCCAAGTTGGGATCGACGAGGAGCTCAAGAACGCCATTATGGCCAAGGGCAAGACGCTGTTTCTTGGTTCAAGGTCTGTCAATGTGTCAATCTCAGATAATCGAGAAAGGGAAGGGTATGACTCAAGAAAGTCGCACAACGGCCACAGCTCCCGTAGCCAAACAGTCGAAGTACGACCTCACAATTATACCAAGCGAGGAGGATTTCTGGAAACTGCCAAAAACTGGTAGACAGAAGTACCGCACAGCAATGGAGGCCCAGGGGCTAAAGCCTTATGAAGCCAAATCAAGACCTCACCGTCAATTAACCCCCCTAATTGCTCCATCAAGGCTCCCATTGGGCTCTTCTGCTGCTCCCCAAGTTGAAGTCAGACCTGAGAGGGAACAGACCAATACCCGTCGTGACGCGGCGATTGCGGCCACGGCCAAAGCCAATGCTCAAAGACTCGTGGAGGTCCAGTCTCCCGCGATGGGCTCGACCGAGACTGCCGGAATCCCAGCACCGGAGACCAGGACAGAGCTGAGTGGAGAGGAATTCAGGGCAAAGGAGCTTGCGGAGAAGCAACAAGCCAATTGCCGAAAAAACCGAAGCAGGCTCTACTGCTAATAAAACCATGTCTGCCCGTAAGGGAAAGCCTAGGGATCCTCGGAACCTGAAGCCGCCCACGGGCAGTCCACTATTAAGGAATTTCTCAAGGAATAACTCCGGTTATAACTTGAGGACTTAAATAAATACAAAAGAGGTTTTTACTGGGGACCTATTTTACGAAATAGCGAACCTTTTCCTCTTTCTTCTAGCAATATGTCGTTCTTCATTGATATATTCCAACTAAACACACAACACAGCACTGCAGCTATGCCCTCGTTGGGATAAAGTTGTGGGCAAAAGAAATTCATTTACTGTATGCAAGAACCCTATCATTATAAAGGTAAAATATCAGGTT